>NC_056034.1:13189097-13489097 GCF_004379255.2 Salvia splendens
GTGTGTGGTCTGAGCTGATAGAGCCTGAAGAATTTGATGAAGAATGGAATAAAGTAATGGAAAAATATGGGCTTAAGGACAATGAGTGGTTTTCCTCGATGTTTGCCTCTCGAAAATTTTGGGTATGTATCCTCTTTGGAAACATATTTTCTATACGCTGAACGAATTTCTTCATTATTCTGAAGCAATATTTGTTTTACTATGAACTGCAGGTGCCTGCATTCTTTAGGGATTTTAATGAGTTCACTAATAAAGACCACATCAATATCTGAATCTCAGAACATATTCTTCAAGAGGTACTCCAAGTCTCGTTCTAATCTTGTTGAATTTCTTATGAATTACAACAATGCATTGGATGGCCAAAGGAGCAACAACAATAGGCTAGAATACTTGGATTTTAATACAATTCCAACTTTGAAAACAAATTCAGCCCTCGAGAAGCATGCTTCAACAATATATAGTGATAGGGTTTCAAACTAATTCAAAGTGAGATAGAGGAAGCAGTTGACAATGTCACTATGGTGACTAGTGTCAAACATTGGTGAGAATGAGATTTATGTAGTCAACGACAAGTTCTCGAAGAACTGGACTGTGTCATACTCCCCATCTTTTGATTCATATGCATGTAGTTGTAAGATGTTTGGGAGGATTGGGCTTGTATGCAGTCACATTTTTTGGGTCTTGAGAAACAAAAAATAAAATTAATCCCTAATGAGTTACATGGAGGACGATGGTTGAAGTCTAAATTGTCAAGCTGTTCATGTGGGTTTGATGATGATATTGAAACATTTATTGTTGGCGGAATGAGACGAAGCAGGAGTATAGGGATATGCATGGAGATTTTTATGATATTGCAGGACTTATTGAAGGAGATAGTGATAAAATTCGAGCATTTAGACAAATTATGGCTGAAGGGAAAAAGAAGTACTTGGTGAGGGAAATGTGTTGTCAATTAGTGAAAAGAGCTTAATGATTGAGAATTTTTATGGATCACATGTCCCTAGTCAAATAGATGTTCATCCGCCAGAGTCGTCAAAACCAAAGGTTGTGGTCGACGTCTTTCTCGGCTTGAGAAGGAAATGAGAGAGATGTCCAAGCCTGGTCGGGAAATGGTGGAAAATGCGGCGAGGTTGGTCGGCATGATTCAAGAAATTGTGATAAATACATGAGGAGAATAACAAGAAAAAAGAGGAGAAACCAATGTTAAAGCTGGTTGTTTTATTACTTCATTCGGATATTTCTGTTCTTCATTGTGTTCTTCTGTACTTCAGTCTTGAGTTTTTCTTACTTTCATTTACATTTTGAATTTGAATTTGTTAAACTTTTTGCGAGCTTAAAGAGAATAGACTGAAGTGTTGTTATAATGGCTTATTTTTTCTTATATAATGTTTTTCTCAGTCTTTCTTTGATATATTTTCTATTTGTCATTCACTTATCAATAATCAATAGATCTCAAAAATGAACTAAGATCTCTGAAATGAACTAAATATGGTACCCAATGCAACATTACATGCTAATATTGAACAACATATAAAGAGGAAAATACGATGTTGAGGCTAAATATCTGGATTTTGATAATTTACTTCAGTTGGATAATTATGTTCTTCATTCACTTACTTCTGTACTTCAACCATGTTGTTTCTTACTTCATTTACATTTTGAATTTGAATTTGTTTAAACTTTTTACAAGCTTAAGAGAATAAACAAGGTATATTGTAGGAATATATTTATTAATCTTACTTTATAAAATATTTTCCATTTGTCAATAGATTATTGAAATGAACTAAGATTTCTGAAATGAACTAAATCTGTTAACCAATGCAGTAATATAGGCTAATAATGAACAATATTAAAACGCGTGGTACTTTATTCAATGCTCATAACAAATGTATGTCGAATACAAATTTGATATGCTAAATGATCATTTGCTCTTTAAATATGCCGCAATCATTTTCTCAACATCAATTTCAATGTGTTTGTTTTTCCTTTCCTCTTCATAATACGCTGTTGTAACAATTTTGTTGTTGAAGCTTTCATGGCTGTTTTCGGCTAACATCAGCGCCGAACAATATTTAGCCCTCAAACTCTGAAGGAACCCGAACTTGATTACTTTCAAGCCAATTCCAGCAACCTTCTCGCTCACCCTGTACGTTTTCCATATGCCGCATTAGAATACTCCACAATCTTCAACGTTATCAACTGTTCTCCATGGCATTTTCAATCTCTGCATTTTGGAGTTGGACACTATCTTACAATATGCGTGGAGACCATTCTTGGTGAGGAAGTGACAAAGTATGATCTGTGCATGTACAAAACAAATACATGTCATTTATAGTTGTGTGCATTCATATGTATGTGTTATAAATTCAAACATAAGAAGAATACGAACCAATGTTTCTAGAATGTGACCATAATTTATTGTGAGGTCATTGTCATCCCCGTTTGCAGAATTGTCTATTACAGCAATAGCATTTCTCTTGAAGCAAAAACAAACAGCATAATAATGCTGATTTGCACATATGGGGAACAACACCTATTGAATGAATTAAAAAGCAACATGAAGAAAGTAATAAAGTATACAAATGAAGTAATAAAGTATACAAATGAAGTATTATGAACAATCTGAAAATTGAAGTAACAGACAACATGATTGAAGTAATATAGTGTACGAATGAAGTAACATGCATTATGAATGAAGTAATAAATTTTACGAATGAAGTACTATGAACAATCTGAAAAATGAAGTAACAGGAAACATGATTGAAGTATATAGTGTACGAATGAAGTAACATGCATTATGAATGAAGTAATAAATTTTACGAATAAAGTTATAACAATCTGAAAAATGAAGTAACAGGAAACATGATGAAGACATAAATCAGACTTGAAGTATACTAATGATGCTTGTACCATGTTTACATCTTCCCATTTGAAATATGGTATTTCCTTCAACTCTCTGTCCAAGTTGTTACAAAAGTTTGCAATAACTGTGTTGGCATCCATGGATTGAGGCTTTGTCACAATGGTGTACAACTGCATATTAATATTAATGTAGTTAGGATCCTCATAACATACAATCTTATTATATTTCAATAATTTGTACTTACACAAGGGTACGTGGTGAAAAATAGGCCCTTGCTGAGTACGATGATCGAAATTCCTCCATGTTGTTGAGGTAGGAAGCCCATGCATCTATAACGCCAACCACAATCAATTGCCGAGGTATCAAAGAACACATTTCCATCTTTGTAACTTTTACAACATCGTCGTCATAAACAAGTACTAATCTGCACATTATATCATACATGTTGTATTTCACATTCTATTATTGGATATGTTAATTGTATGATATAATCCTAGAAAACAAGAGACAATATTAGAAATCATACCCGTCTCTTTCATGTGTTACAAGAATCCAGTAATATGATTCCTTCTCATCTTTACTGAGCTTGTTTGTAATCTTAACCGGTCTGTCAGCGAATGGAGATCGCAATGCATGCGAAACAGTTTTCTCTGTTCTAGTACGTACCTCCATTCGCCCCTTCAAAGTTTTGATCTATTGTTTGCAATAAATAAATCACTTTTATATAACCAACAAGAAGTAGATTACATATTATTATCAGATTCTTAATTTGCACAGGATTACCTTGTTTAGCATTGTAAACAATGACCTCAGTCCCTACCGGCTTACACACTGGACCATTATCCATGAAATCATCATCATCCATGTCTATTTCCTTGTAAGCATCATAACTGACTGTATTTCAGCAACCACATTAGCATTCTGTTCAACAAAATATAGATATAAGTATAATATAATCATATAGTTCATTCGGACAGACGATTACTTCACTACAATTAAATATTAGTTCATCCAGAATGAATAATTATGCATAGCATGCTGGGTTGACACTTGTAAACATGGATTGAAAAAGAAAAGGAATTATGTCACATGGTTGTATGTTGTGTGTTGTTGGAGGATGAAGAATTTTTTTTGTAGAATTTAGATCTAACCTTTACTCCATCATCCTTTGTCCGATTATCTGTATGCCATGTCACATTTGTTCCATGTTGAACTACACACGGCGTATTAAAATCCTGGTAGTGGCAATACATCCATTCAAAAACTGATTCATTTCAAGGAAAATTTACTTCATCATAAAGAATGCAAACTTCTAGCTATTGTCATATTACCTCTGCCACAAAATTAACTTCTAAGTTTCCCCTAAGTACAGCATCAACACTGAAGTTTGATGATTGAGTAACATCTTCCATTGGTATATTATTTCCTGCCCATAGTATTATATAAACAGATAGTTCATTCAGATAGACGATTACTTCATTATAATTAAATATTACTTCATGATATGGGAGGTATACTTCAAGCTATTGTCATATTACCTCTGCCACTAGATTAACTTCTAAGTTTCCATAATTCCAGCATCAACAATTAGCATCATTGATGGTGGTGGAATATCCTGTCAGTAATGTTATATAATCATATGGTTCATTCAGTGAGACATTTACTTCATCACAACTATGTATTACATCATCCAAAACAAATTTATACCTTTGCTCCTTCATTGTTTGGCTCATTATCGGTATGCGATCTCATATTTGCTCCATTTTGAAATACACACGATGGATTGAAATCCTGGTAGTGGCAATTCATACATTCAAAAGATGATTCATTTCAAGGACAAATTACTTCATGATATAGGAGGTATACTTCTAGGTATTGTCATATTACCTCTGCCACTAGATTAACTTCTAAGTTTCCCATAAGTCCAGCATTAACATTGGTGATTGATGGTGGAATATCCTGCTAGTAGTGTTATATAATCATATGGTTGATTCAGTGAGACATTTACTACATCACAACTACATATTACTTCATCCAGAATTAATAAGAGGCAAATACAGTTTCTTACCTTGTCCAAATCTTGGACAGGCATGAACTGCACAGCATCAAAGATGTAGTTTCGGGATCTATATCCCTTGTCGGTGTAGTATCAACCTGTATATAATAACAACAACACAAACAAAACCCAATGAACAAGTAATCTTCATTTAAAAACACAAATGGAGAATGTCAGTTGGTTACAAAAACCATATAATACAACAAAAAGTTTAGAACATCCCAAATACAACAAACAACTAATGTGTTTTATAAATTACAAACCAATAACAAATCACTCCAACCCCAACATCACGATGCAGCCCATCGTCAACTTACGTTTCTTTCATGAAACTCAAATCCAAGATCAAAGGAAGGCCCTTCTGTTTGCCATTTCTTCCTTTGTTCTACTACCCTCTCATCACCTTTTCTACAGCAGCAATGAACTCTGGATTGTCGAGATCATCTTGTTCCATTGCTTGAGACATTGATTGGACATCATTTGCCTCTTCTTCTGGCTCCATCTCATGTAACCCCATCATCTTCATTGAGCATTTAGCTGCACTTTAGAGCAGCCATCATTCTTTAGATCCTCTGCCCCATCTTCGAGCTCCTTCATCAGCTCCCCTAGGACATCAGCAGCCTTTCCCATAAGGTTGACAACAGTACTTCTACGTTGGGCTGTCAGAGAGATATCTTTGGTCTTTGCCCTAGAGGAGGACACAGTATTCTCCTTGGCAGATTCTTTAGACTTGTAGTTTCTTTTAGGATCAAAGATGGGCTCCTCAATGCCTCTTCCAAATGGCCCAGACTCAAGCTCCAATTTCTCACGTTCATGGATTAACGTGCTTGTCCAGCCTTTTATGGTTGGGAATGTTCGGGTAACAGGCCTCGATCGAAGCACAATCCTATCCACATAGCATGGATACAAAATGAAAGCTAGCATTAGTAAAGTTCATATTTAAAATATATTTATTCAAGGTTAATAAATTACTGAATTTAAAACTTACCACCAGAAATGAAATTGGGCCAGTGAATGGTTTGTCCTTGTTTCGAGCCAAGTCTTATGGGCATCGAGTAGGCAGTCAATCACATACCCACACCAATTATATTCTCTGACATTATCAATGTCATGGATGACATCTTCTATCTGTGTGTGCAAGTACCCGTCCCCCGAAGGATTGATCAAAATTGTGTCAACCAAGATCAGGAATATCTTCCTGAACTTCTCCCCTCCACAGATATCACTTAACATCATATCTGTAAGGATTTGTGCACCCATGTTAGACCTCTTACGACCAACAGACTCAGCAAGCTCGTTTATGAATTTGTTTTTCCTTTGATGTCCATTATCCTCTAACCTCACACTACCATTTGGCAACCCCAATGTTGCCCGAACATCATCATACCCAATGTGTAATATACCACGTTGGTATACTACACCGCATGTATCTTGATCAAAATGATCAAGAATCTCAAATGCGAGCTTCGCTGGGATATAGTTTAACTTGAAATGCAAAAGGCTGCCAAAACCCATATTCTCCACAGCATCTCTCTGATCAACATTAAGCGATTCAATCGCTTCAACAAATTTCCTTGGTCCTCTCTTAAGACAGAGAACTCTCTGGGCAGAAGGTCTACTGGCATCACCTTTAGCATTATTACGAGCAAACTTTTTAGCTTTCCCTTGTTTTTTTCTAGCATCATTCCCTTGTACCCCACTAGGTAAAGAACATTCTGTTTCCCTCATTCTCTTTTTTGCCTGACTTTCATCATTACCCCCCTTTTTGATTCAAAGTCATCATTTCTGAAAAAAAGAGGACTATATTAATCAACGAATGAATGACAAGTTATTAAATCAAACCATAATGACAGTTTTAGAATTTAACATTGCAGTTCATTAATTGGGGTAACGGTTTTTTGCATAGCGTTCAATTTGTTGTTGGCTGCATCATCATCATCATCATCAACAAAAAATACAATTAATACTAGTTAACTACATTCTGTTATCATCATCAATATTTTAGAACACAAAAAAGCTTAGAATTCACGTTTTACCTTCCAGAGCTGCATCCAATATCGATATAGACAAGCCTTTGGCTATATAAAACATACAACACATTACAAATTAGACAACGGGCAAGGTCTAAGCACAGCAACTAGGTTATATGAAAACATGTTATTTCCATTACTTCATCTTATCAATTAATACTTCATTAAAAAGGATATGTAGTTCATTTGGTATGTGCAAACAACACAAGCAGTCAAGTTTCAATCCTAAAACCTAAACCCATAAACCACAGTAAATAGGTAGTTCATAATTAGAGTATGTACTTCATTATTATATTTATTACTTCATTTTATCAATTACACTTCATAAGTTTATTTAGTTCATCAGTTAACTTATTTAGGTCATTGCAACTAATATTTATTTTAAAACAAACCTTTGTTCCCTGTGTGTTGCTGCTTATCATGCTTATATTTTGTCCTTCTTTTCATCATTACAAAATCACACCAGATTTTTGCTTCAGATTTATCATTTCTGAAAAAGGACGACTATTTTAGTCAATGAATGAAATGACATGTTGTATTAAATCAAACAATAATGGCAGTTTGGAATTTAACCTTGCAGTTCATTAATTGGGGTAATGGTTTTCTTCATAGCCTCCAATTCTTGTCGGCTGCATCAAACATCATCATCACAACAAAAAATACAATTAATACTAATTGACTACATTCTGTTATCATCATCAATATTTTAGAACAAAAATACTGAATAATGTTATTACTTCATGTTTAGAGTATGTTACTTCAGTTATAATGTTTTATTACTTCATATCAATTCATAAACCCTACTGTTAAACAGAGCATTTATATTACTTTCATGATCATAATTTATTACTTCATCCTATTAATTTACTACTTCATTGAAAAGAATATGTTAGTGCAACACAACACAGAAGTCAAGTCAATCCTAATACCCTAAAACCCACACAACATTCATAATTAGAGTCTGTTACTTCGTTATGGATGTTCATTACTGCATTTTACAAATTTCTATTACTTCAATATCATAACTTATCACTTCATCTTAACAATTTACTACTTCATGTAATAGAATATGTAGTTCATTTAAATGTGTAAACAGCGCAGCAGTTAAGTTCAATCCAAAACCCCTAACCCATATAATAATAAGTAAATAGATAGTTCATATTTAGAGTCTGTTACTTCATTATAACGTTTTATTACTTCATCTTATCAATTTACTACTTCATCAAACATAATATGTAGTTCAATTTGAATATGCAAACAACACAACAATAATATATCACATAATTAAATAGTATATTCAGTTAATATGCAGTTAACTTAATCATATGAATTCAATATTTCATGCATCTATGCTTTTAATTCATTTTTACCTTCTGTGTGAGGATTTCAGAAGAAATACTTGCATTCTTCTTTTTGGGAAGTGTTACCTATTCATAACAAACACAGGATTATATGCAACATATCATCCACAATTATAGATAGTTCACTTGGAATACTATGTTACTTCATTATTAAGTGTCATTGCTTCATTTTTAGAGTCTGTTACTTCAGTATAATGTTTTATTACTTCATATCAATTCATAAACCCTACTGTTTAAACAGAGCATTTATATTACTTCATGATCATAATTTATTACTTCATCCTATTAATTTACTACTTCATTGAAAAGAATATGTAGTTCTTTTGTATATGCAAAACAACACAGAAGTCAAGTTCAATCCTAATACCCTAAATAGGTAGCTCATAATTAGAGTATGTTACTTCATTATGATGTTTCATTACTTCATTTTACAAATTTATATTACTTAAATATCATAACTTATACTTTATCTAACAATTTACTACTTCATGTAATAGAATATGTAGTTCATTTAAATGTGCAAACAGCGCAGCAGTTAAGTTTAATCCTAAACACTAAACCCATACAACATATTTATAGGTAGTTCATAATTAGAGTGTGTTACTTCATTATAACGTTTTATTACTTCATCTTATCAATTTTACTACTTCATCAAACATAATATGTAGTTCATTTGAATATGCAAACAACACAACAATAGTATATCACATAATCAAATAGTATATTCAGTTAATATGCAGTTAACTTAATCCATATGAATTCAATATTTGATGCATCTATGCTTTAAATTCATTTTTACCTTCTGTGTGAGTGATTTGAGAAGAAATACTTGCTTTATTCTTTTGGGAAGTTTTACCTTATACATAACAACACGGAATTAATATACAAGCTATCATCCCACAATTATAGATAGTTTACTTGGAATACTATGTTACTTCTTTAAATACATGATTAACTTCATTAAATATCAATACTTCAAAACAGATATTAAACCTATACTTCATAAAAATCAATACAGTAACTGCAGTCTTCTTTCGATAATATTTGAGTTTTTATACCAAACAGTTTTTATACCTTCTTCCTCATCAGATTACTACTTCATAACAAATAGTTTTTATCAAATTACTAGTTCATAACAAATAGTTTTTATACCTTCTTCCTCATCAATTTTTCTTCCAATAACTGATGTCTTCTTTCGATAATATTTGAGTGTTGCTTTCACTAAAATCAGAAACAAATTTAAGAATTAGATGTTCTTCAAATAGTTCTGCTTTCACTAAAATCAGAAACAATTATAGATAGTTCACTTGGAATACTATGTACTTCATTATTAAGTGTTATTAATTCATTTTTAGAGTCTGTTACTTCAGTATAATGTTTTTATTACTTCATTTCATTCATAAACCCTACTGTTTAAACAGAGCATTTATACCTTCTTCCCTCATCAGATTACTACTTCATAACAAATAGTTTTTATCAATTACTACTTCATAACAAATAGTTTTTATACCTTCTTCCTCATCAATTTTGCTTCCAATAACTGCTGTCTTCTTTCGATAATATTTGAGATCCGCTTTCACTAAAATCAGAAACAAATTTAAGAATTAGATGAAGTAAATTAAGAATAAGAACTCTGGAAAGGTTCAAGGTGTATTACCTTCGCCGGATGTTCTGCCAGAACGTAACTGGCGTCCACTGTTGGTCGACGACTTCCTTGTGTCAACCATTTCGAATGTTTGATTGTTGACTAATCGACGATTAATCGACTTCCTGGAAATGTCGTCGATTTTTACTCTCTGGTCGACGATTATCTCGTCGATTTGCAGAAGAGAAACTGTGGAATCGTCAATTTGAAGAAGAAGAAGAAGAAGATAGAGGGAGAAATGACAATGAAGAGAAACCGCGTGAATTGAATGAAGCAAAAGAGAAACGCGGTGAATTGAAGGCGAAAGAGGTGCGAAATTTGAAGGAGAAAGAGGTGCGCGAAATTTTGAAGACTAAAGTGGTGTGCGAAATTTTTGAAGGCAAAGAGGCGTGCGAAATTTTTACCATAAATGGATTTTTACCCTAAATTGATTTTGACCAAAATACCCCTTGATTGAAGTAAATTATCTACCTAATGAAGGAGTAAAATTAATAAAGCATGATCTAATCTCAGCCATTAAAAATTAGATCTAAGGGCTTAAATTTGGTCTCTAGTTTGGTCTTTAAGAGTGGATTTGTGAATAATGAGACTATATATATATATATATATATATATAGGGTTTTGATCTATGCAAAACCAAATTTAAATACAGAAACACAAAACAGTGTCATGCCAAGCACATTTTTAGGTCATAGTTAGTTTATTTTTAGGTCATACTAACGAAGTATGACCTAAAATGATCTTAACATGACATTAAACTCAAATCTTATAATATGACATAAAACTGCTTAATTATGACCTTCCGTGTTTTGTGTTAATTATTGACCATTAGATCATCTAATCCTATGGCTGAGATTTGGGCTGCATTTCTGGATTTAAACACATACTTATTTTGATCATCTCCCTATATATATATATATATATATATATATATATATATATATATATATATATATATATATATCCAATCTTACCAGAATGTAAGTAAGTAATATCATACATTACAGCTCAGCGTCATATAATTCATTAGTCAAGCACAATTCGCATTACATTGATAGACTTAAATTTTGAATTCAACATACAACATTTCCTTCATTTCCTTCTTTATCTGCGATAAATACTTAAATTCTATGGTACGTGCAATATTTTAGGTTTCGCTTCTAATTAATGATGAGAACGTGGTTAAGATTGACTCTACCGTCGGCCATGGGGCTAGAGAAATGGAGTACATTGTATTCAGCCTTTAGAGCTGCCACCGAGACCATGGTGCGACAACTTTGCCTTAACCATTTGAAATTATGGATCACTTCCGTTCTTCGACCGTCATTCATTGACAGCATGACTGCCACACCATCTTTGTCTTTCGACTCAACAAGAAGAACCTTTTCACTCTATCCAACCTCATGAATTTTGTTTTTTGATCAGTCATTGCTTCTTACAAATACTGATAATTAGATATTATTTTGTAATAATGGAGTGCTCATTTCAGTTGGAAGAAAAAGGCAGAGTTCGGTAAGCTCGGCTTACCGAGCTGGAACTAGCCTGGAACTAGCCGAGAAGAAGAAGGCAGAAGAAGGAAGCTCGGCTTTGAGCTGGAACTAGCCGAGAAGGAAGAGTTCGGTTGTGAGCCGAGAAGGAAGAGTTCGGTTGTGAGCCGAGAAGGAAGAGTTCGGTTGTGAGCCGAGGAAGGAGTTCGGTCTTGAGCCGAGGAAGGAGTTCGGTCTTGAACCGAGAAGGAAGAAGCAACCTAGCCGAACTAGCCGTTGGAACAGCAGTTAGTTAGCTGAGATGTAGCGGTTATTCTTCTTGCTTTCTTGATTCTTCTTGTAGTTAGTTAGTAGCAGTTGCTACTTGATTGTAGAGCTTTAAATAGCTCACCGTGTATGTAGTTTAGAGTAGAGTTTAATCAATAAAGAGTTTTCCAGTTTCTCTCCAAGATTATCATCTTCAATACTCAAAGTGTGAGTGTGTGTGTTTCTGCATTGTGTGATCTCATACAACAGTGAGTGTGTGTGTGATCTTCTTGAGTGTGTGAAAGCCTTGTGTGTGAGTAAATCCCAACAAGTGGCGCCGTTTGTGGGAAGGGATATTGAAGCTGATTTGCAGAGGATCAAACGGTTTCAGAGATGGCAGCAAGGCTTGATGCAGAAAAATTCACAGGCAAGAATGATTATAGCCTGTGGAAGATGAAGATGAAGGCGGTTTTGATTCAACAAGGCTTGGCCGCAGTTCTTGCAAAACCAGAGGAGAAAGGAAAGGCTCCAGTGCTTGATGACAAAGCTCAGGCAAAGATGGAGGAGATGCAGCTCAAGGCACATTCTGCAGTGATTCTGTGCCTTGGAGATAAGGTCTTGAGGGAAGTTCAAGAAGCCAAGACTGCGGTGGAGATCTTGGACAAGTTAGATGAAGTTTACTTGGCCAAATCCTTGGCTAACCGGCTGTATCTCAAGAAGAGGCTGTATGCCTATAGTTTTTCTGGAGATAGGTCCATCATTGAGCAGCTAGAGGAGTTCAACAAGATCATTGATGACCTGGGATCTGTTGATGTCAAGATTTCAGATGAGGATAAGGCCATTCTCACATTGAATGCCTTGCCTAGCTCGTATGACCAGCTAAGTGATGCAATTATCTATGGAAGAGATAAACCTATCACCTATGCAGAAGTCTATTCAGCCTTGATGGCCAAAGAACTCCAGAAGACAGCCAACAGAGGCTCTGCAAGCTCCAATGTTCAAGCTGCAGAGGCCTTGAATGTGAAGAAGTTCAAGAAGCAGAACTTCAAGAAGAAGTTTGAGGGCTCTAAACCCTCAAGTTCTGATGCTCAGAAGGAAACCAGAGCTTGCTATTGGTGCAAGAAACCTGGACATTTGAAGAAAGATTGTCATGCATGGAAGAGAAAGATAGCCTCTGAGGGACACAACCAATCTGATTGTGTGGAGAGTGCTGATCCCCCGGCTCAACTTATGAATATTAGTGACAGTGGGGTCAGTCACAGGTGGATAATGGACTCGGGGTGCAGCTTCCATATGTGCCCCAATAGAAGCTGGTTTCATGATCTTCAAGAAGCATCGGGTACGGTTGTTCTTGGAAACAATCATATTTGTCAGATCAGAGGAATAGGGAAGGTAAAGCTAAGCCTACAAGATGGCTCTATAAAGATCCTAACTGGGGTGAGGTATATTCCAGAAGTGAAGAGGAATCTCATCTCATTGGGAATGCTGGAGCAGAAAGGGTTCACCATATTGATGAGTCAAGGAAAATTGTTTGTTAAATCTGGAGATGCAGTGATGATGGAGGCTGACAGAGAGCATATTCTCTATTATCTGAAGGCTAAGGCTGTTGATGGAGAAAGCAATGCAGTGTCAGATGATTCCATAATGCTATGGCACAAGAGATTGGGCCACCCAGCTGAAGGAAGCTTGAAAGAACTCATCAAGAAGGGTCTGATCTCTGGAGATTTCAACAAGATGAACCCCTGTGAGCAGTGTATACTTGGAAAGGCTAAGAAGGCACCCTATCCTACAGGTATTCACTCTTCTACAGCCCCTTTAGACTACATACATAGTGATCTTTGGGGGCCTTCACCGGTGTGTTCAATTGGTGGAGGAAAGTATTATCTAGCTATCATTGATGACTATACAAGGAAGTTGTGGGTATATATTCTTAAAGAAAAATCTGAAACACTCACAAAGTTCAAGATATGGTGTAAGGAGGTTGAGCTAGAGAAGGGTAGAAGTGTTAAATGCTTAAGAACAGACAATGGCCTAGAGTTCTTGTCTGCTGAGTTTGATCTGTTTTGTAAAGAGAAGGGTATGAAGAGGCATAGGACTGTTCCTGGTAATCCTCAGCAAAATGGTGTTGTGGAGAGGATGAATAGGACAATCCTAGAGAGGGTGAGGTGCCTACTTCTTGGTTCTGGTTTGAGCAGCAGATTCTGGGGTGAGGCTGTGTATACAGCAGCCTATCTCACCAATAAATGCCCATCTACTGCCCTGAAATCTGAAACTCCTGATTACATGTGGTATGGAGCTCATAGTGACTACTCAAAGTACAAGGTGTTTGGGTGTGTGGCCTATGCTCATGCTAGGCAAAGCAAGCTTGAAGCTAGGGCTCTGAAATGTATTATGTTGGGGTATCAGAGGGGTGTTAAGGGGTATAGGCTCTGGTGTATTGAGCCCGGTAAGCAGAAGGTCTTGGTGAGTAGGGATGTGGTGTTCTTGGAGGATCAGATGCCATTCCTGAAAGATAAGCTGGACTCCAATGAAGATGAGGGTGATTTCTTCAAGGTGGAGCCTGTGGGGGTTGGCCTAGGAGCAGGTGGAGTTATTGACTCAGGGAGTGAGTCTGATTCAGATAAAGAAGAGGCTCCAACTCAGGGCAACCAGGCTGGTGAGTCTATATCAGACTCTATCAGAGACTATCAGCTTGCAAGGGACAGAGTTAGAAGAGAAACAAGGCCACCAACAAGGTTCTCTGATGTTGTGTATTATGCTCTGTGTGCAGCTGAAAGTATTGATGGCGCAGATCCACTCACATATAAAGAAGCTATGCAGAGTAAAGATAGAGAAAGATGGATTGAAGCCATGAATGAGGAAATAGAGTCTTTACTCAAGAACAAAACATGGATTTTGGTGGACAAATCCAAGCTGAGTACAGATGGTAAGGAAAGGAGGCTGGTAAGCTGTAAGTGGTTGTTTAAAAGAAAGATTGAGACCACTGATAAGGATAGAGTCAGGTTCAAGGCAAGGCTGGTGGCTAGAGGCTTTACACAGCAGGAGGGAATCGATTTCAATGAAGTGTTTGCACCTGTTGTGAAGCACACTTCAATTAGGATCCTATTGGCTGTGGTGAATCAGCTTGACTGGGAGCTACAACAGCTTGATGTGAAGACAGCCTTCCTAAATGGAGATCTAGAGGAAACTATCTTCATGGAACAGCCAGAGGGCTATGTGAAGATTGGAGAAGAAGGCAAGGTGTGCCTGTTACAGAAAAGTCTTTATGGACTTAAGCAAAGTCCTAGACAGTGGAATAAGAAGTTTGATGCACAGATGAAGAAGATTGGCTTCTCCAAGTCAGAATATGATGATTGCATTTACATCAAGAAGGCAGGCAAGACTCCCATTGCCTACCTATTACTCTATGTGGATGATATGCTACTTGCAGGGCCTTCTATGACAGAAATTCAGAAAGTTAAACAAGATCTGAAGTCAAGCTTTGAAATGAAGGATCTAGGAGAGTCAAGGAAGATCCTAGGCATACATATTCAGAGAGATAGAGGCTGCAAGAAGCTGTGGATGCTGCAAACTGACTATATTGAGAAAGTTTTGCAGAGATTCAAAATGGAAAATGCAAAAGCTGCATCAACTCCTCTGTCCCAGAGTTTTAAGCTTTCAAAGGAGCAGGCCCCTAAAACTAAGCAAGAGGCTGATGAGATGGAGGCTATCCCTTATGCTAGTGTGGTTGGAAGTGTTATGTATACTATGATTTGTACAAGACCAGATCTTGCTCATGCTATCTCAGTGACTAGCAGATACATGGCAGACCCGGGGAAGGAGCATTGGAATGCTCTTAAGTGGATATTGAGGTACATGAAGTCAACTAAGGACTGGGGGATTGTCTTCAATGGCTGGGAAGGTGAATCTGAGGAGGTTGTGCAGGGCTATTGTGATGCAGACTATGCTGCAAACCTGGACAACAGGAAGTCCCAAACAGGTTATCTTTTCACCATGTTTGGAACTGTAATCAGCTGGAAGTCAGGGTTGCAAAGTGTTGTTGCTCTCTCAACAACAGAATCAGAGTATATAGCTCTCACTGCAGCTGTACAGGAGAGCTTTTGGATTCAGGGAGTGATTTCTGACTTTGGCTTTGATCAAAAGACAATGGTGATTCATTGTGACAGCAGCTCAGCTATGTGCTTGGCTAAACATCCGGGTTTTCATGAAAGGAGCAAGCACATAGACATAAAGTTCCATTTTATTCGAGATGAGATCGAGAAGGGGAGAGTGAAGGTGATTAAGATTAACACCTTGCACAATCCGGCTGACATGCTAACAAAGTCTCTAGGTAGAGACAAGTTTGATCATTGCAAGAAATTGATCAATGTTTGTGCAAGAACTGAGATGAGCCCTCAGGTGGAGAATTGTAATAATGGAGTGCTCATTTCAGTTGGAAGAAAAAGGCAGAGTTCGGTAAGCTCGGCTTACCGAGCTGGAACTAGCCTGGAACTAGCCGAGAAGAAGAAGGCAGAAGAAGGAAGCTCGGCTTTGAGCTGGAACTAGCCGAGAAGGAAGAGTTCGGTTGTGAGCCGAGAAGGAAGAGTTCGGTTGTGAGCCGAGGAAGGAGTTCGGTCTTGAGCCGAGGAAGGAGTTCGGTCTTGAACCGAGAAGGAAGAAGCAACCTAGCCGAACTAGCCGTTGGAACAGCAGTTAGTTAGCTGAGATGTAGCGGTTATTCTTCTTGCTTTCTTGATTCTTCTTGTAGTTAGTTAGTAGCAGTTGCTACTTGATTGTAGAGCTTTAAATAGCTCACCGTGTATGTAGTTTAGAGTAGAGTTTAATCAATAAAGAGTTTTCCAGTTTCTCTCCAAGATTATCATCTTCAATACTCAAAGTGTGAGTGTGTGTGTTTCTGCATTGTGTGATCTCATACAACAGTGAGTGTGTGTGTGATCTTCTTGAGTGTGTGAAAGCCTTGTGTGTGAGTAAATCCCAACATATTTCATGTATGAACATAAGTATATCTAAATGCTGCGAACCATAGACATTCCAAAGGCCCAAATATCTTTAATATTTTTGCAATAGAAACATTTAGTCCATTCCAGCACATTGCCAAGTCTATCTAATGGGCCATGACCTCGTCATTCACAATTTCAAAATAATCCAAACTAATTATCATTAATCATTAGAATTCCATCCCACTTTCCTAACTCGGATAAATTACTAGTATCCTAATTATTTCGATGATGAAAATGAAGTTATAACGGAAAATATGTAGTAATATATATCTGAAAATCTTAAAGCAAAATACGTTATTATAACTATTGTCAAATTACTAAAAATGATATTTTTTTTCAAAAATGAATGAGAAAATAAATAATATTATTGCATGATACTTAAACAACAAGTCGTTGTAGTATAGTGGTAAGTATTCCCGCCTGTCACGCGGGTGACCCGGGTTCGATCCCCGGCAACGGCGTTTCTTTTTTCTCCCATTTTCGAATTTTCTTTTTAAATTTACATATTTTTTGCTTTCGCTAATTTCCCCCTAAGAATGCAAAACAGTGTTTACATATCTAATTCAAAATTTTAATTACTTTTCACTTTTCATCATATAAATTTTGTTTTTAGTTTACAGTTAAATGATTATGATTATACGTACATATTTGTGTAAATTACTAAATACCCTTTTATATTTGCCATAGATCAAATTATACAAGAAATATCATTCAGAACTTTCATGGATGACATGTGTTTACAAAAATATTTACGATAGACTTATTCAAACCAATAACCAAAATCCCTAGATCTAATTTTGAAATTTTAAAGAAAACTAAATCCACAAACAGGGAAAAGATATGGCATATCATTAAGTGTGGCTGATAATTTTTTTGCTGCAACAACTCAAGATTTTCCAAGGGGACCCTCATCAGCTACTTGCAAAGAAGAAAAACAAGGCTAAAATCCAAAAAAACAAGAAAATTCATCATATTCTAAGTCATCATCCAAATGAAATTAAAGGGAGCTAAACCACTTATATTAGAAACATGGATACCTGAACATTGTTCATACAGAGAGATGTTACAGTCAGAATCTTGCTATTCTTTAATATGTACAGTACAACAGAGCAAGAAAACATACCAAGAAGCAAAATTTCATCAAGATTCAAGAATGTTACACAATTTTCTCCTTGGCACTTGATGACTACTATATTTCGATGTTGTGTCGCTATATTACTAAGAAGCTGCTGTGATAGGAGGCCAGTAAGCTCCCTCTTGTAAGAAGTTGGACGGAAGATTGCTTCTTTTCTCGTACATATCGTTTACTGCTTCCTCCTCCTCTTCTTCTTCCTCTTCGTCATCCTCAGCATCCCATAAGAATCGAGCATATGAAGCGAGAACATAGCTGCACCATGAAATAAAGTTTCAACCAAGGAAAAACTCATGAAATCACTTATGTTTCCCAATTAGCCAAAAGCTGCACAAGTTTTAAGTTTATCACAGGATTAGTTAACCTTTTTAATTGTTCATAGTGTGAGAACACATTGACAGGTTTGTCAAACAAATCAAAATAGCATGTGCTCAGAATAATGCATAAATTAGCAATGAAGTGGAGATAGTTAAGTCACTACACATAAATATGGAACAAAACATTATATCCTAGTTGCTCTGTATCACATAATTCTCATGGAGATTCATTCATTGCAAAGTATTCATAGAATCAAACCACTGTCTAAACTAACAAGCCAAACAAAATGGCCAACTCAATCATAACAAACTTTTCCCTCAGAGATAATAAAAGGACCAAAACGGCAAGAATCATATCCTTTTTGCTCTGTATCACATAATTCTCATGGAGATTCATTCACTGCAAAGTATACATAGCTCAGAAACTAACTAAGCAAACAAAAAAGGCCAACACAATTATAATAATCTTTTTCTTCAAAGATAATAAAGAACCAAGAAAGCAAGAATCATATCCTCAGATTCATTCATTGCAAAGTATTCATAGCTCAGACCATTGTTACTATCTAAGCAAACAACCAACACAATTAAACAAGCAAGAAGGTAAGAATCATATCCTCACCAATCATTGGGGTCAGTTTTGACAGCTTGATCAAAATAGGCCTCGGCTCGAACAGCGTCTCTTTGCGTCTGCCATATTAAATCCGCGTAGAGCGATAGCACATTACCATCACTCGGATTAGCCAAAATCGCCCTTCCACAATACTCCTCTGCCTTCACCAAATCTCCCCTAACCTACACACACACATCAAACAATTCCAAATTCAAATCTCAACCCTCCAAACACAAATTCACACAAAAAGGATAAACAGTATAGTTCTTCAAACCATAAATAACTCAAACACACAAAGGCTCCTACCACAAAATTGAAGGCATAAGGTATAAAATCATGCCCCAATTTTCCACCCAAAACCTAATCCGAGATTAATTCGCAGAAGAAAACTACCTCCTTAAGAAATCGAGCATAATTGGCGAGGAGAAGAGCATTGCCAGGATTAGCTTGAATCATCATCTCATAGTAAACGTCTGTGCTCTCCCGGCCGGGACCCGACCCCTCATCCGAACCCCTACCTCCGCCGCACACTCCCCCGCCGCCGCATCCCCCAACGCCGCCGCCAACCACTAGCGACTGCGGCTTCCTCTGACTCTCCAGATACCCCACCGTGGACATGGCGCTGGGCCCGACCTCATGCCTCTCCCTCCGCTCCTGGACCCGCGCCAGCTTCGGCACCCGCGGCGTGCGCTTCGCCGGATCCTTGAGATCAGACTCGAACCGGGTTGGCGTGACCCGGCCGATCCCTTCCTCGGAGGACATGGACATGGAGAAGGACCGTGTCCTCGTAAGCTGTGGCAGGGATTCCGGCTCCGGCGAGGATCCGGACCCGGATCCGGTTGTTGAATTGCTGGGAAGCCATGAATTCAAAATTGGGGACGACGCGCTCCTCAGCAGCATGATTGATCGATTTGTGTGTGTTTCCAGTTGGTGGTAGTGATGTTAATGGAGGCGGCTGCTCCTCCTTGGTTGTTGAAGGAGAGTGGTGGGGATTTTATAAAGGGGCGGAATTGGAATATAGTGATGATAACACCAAAGATTTTTATTCAAGAATTGAATCAATAATTGTCAAATGTTTCACGTGATGATAATGAGGTGGCGTTAGGAAGCACCGCTTATCTCAGATGTGTGGGCCCCCCACCTAAATAAGTACTATGAGATTTTATTAATTAATAAGTAACATAGAAAAGTAAATACATTAGATATGATAAAATAAGAGAGTGAATAAAGTAAATATTTTAATTTAATATATTCAGTGTAGTAGTATATTTTGAACTTAATGCAATGCATTAACTTAACTTGAAATTATGGCTATGTAAGATATTTTTAGAATTTTTTCTGATAATATTTTCTTCTTTTCCAAATCAATTTTTGTAGCTAACTCTTTCCTTCCTCTGATTTTAGCTACTTCTAATTCTTCAACTTTTACAATTGGTCTTTGTTGCCTTAATAGAAAATAGAAAAAAAAAATAAAAAATACTGGTCATTACACACAATAAATGATAGATGAAGATCGAATCAATCTCATAAGGTTAAAAGAATTATTGCACCATAAATCAATAATTACTTAATGGAGTAACAAATTTAGTCGATTTTTCTTCCACTTACTTTGAAACAACATAAATTGTTGTTGAATATCTACTGAGCGAAAAATGATTGATAAGTGATCGTTCTTAATGGAGTATTAAGATTAAGATAAAGATGGTATTCGTTGTGGCATGTCAATTTTACAACAACATGATGATTTGATGTCATATTCTTGTTCAGGCCATCCACAATAGGAATAGCCCAACAATAGCCCAGCCATAGCCTAGCCACAAACTCCTTCTGCCACGTCATCAGCACTAAAAATCCTTCTGCCACATCATCAAAACAAGCAAATAGCTCAGCCATAGCCTAGCCACATCACTAATAACAATTATATAAAAATGAAATAATTAACAATCACACAATATACGGAATTTAATTTACAAGACCTATACGGAAAACATTAATAATACTATTAAAATTTTAAAAAGTACAATAGTTTAAAAAAATTACAATAATTTAAAAAAAGAACAATAATTCACTCATCGTCTTCGTCGTCGTCTCCTACGTCACTGTCGCCACCCTCGCCTCCGCCTCCGTCGCCACCATCGTCGCTGCCTCCGTCGCCGCCGCCTCTACTCCCGCCGGTCTCCTTTCGTGCCGCCTCCAACTCGTCCTGCATGCTCATGAGCAATGTTTGAAGCAAACTCTTCTCCACGAGGTCTACCGCCGCCCGCCATTCGGCCAGCGTCTTGACCATCTGAGCGCGCGTTTGTTGACGCGCAAAGAATTTGAGATCCGTTGTGGATTGGCCTAGGGGGGATACCGACTGGACCTCCTGGGAACCCCCGGCGACCCCCCTCGCCTCCAGTTGAGCCCGCTTGTGCCCAACCGGGCTAGTTCGGCGAGCGAACGAACGAGGGGTCGGGACCTCCTGGGCCGTCTCGGGGAGGTCGTGGAAACCACCGCTGCTGCCGCTGAAATCACCGGTATAGTTCAGTCGTTACTTCTTCGGCTAGCCAGCATCGACACCTACTCGGAACTTCTCGGAGTCGTTCAGCACAAGATAGCAGTTCCAGCTGGTGAACTCCTTATACAACCCGGGCTGGGGGAAGGCTTTCTCCGCTATCCTCCTGCAGTCTTCCTCCGTTTGGCCACTGCTCTGTATGCGGAGGGCGTTGGCGTACAAACCCGAAAATCGAGAGACGGTAGCCCTGATTCGGTCCCACCCCTTCCGGCAATCCTCCCCGTTGCGTGGCCTCCCCTCCGGGCAAAATGTCTGGTAGGCTGCTGCTATCTTGCCCCACAAGTGACGATCCTCTGGTTGTTCGAAACGAGAGGATCGTCGCAAACACTCACCCACGCCTTGGACAGCGCGACGTTCTCCGCGTCCGTCCACCTCCTCCGGACCTGGCTATCCACACCCGGCTGCGACGACTCGCCCTTCTTCTTCGCCTTGCCCTTCTTCTTTGGGTCGCCCCCACCCCGCACTGCTCCCCCCATTTGATCGGGAGTTTCCGGAACCCCGAGCATATCGAACCCCAACTCCTCTAAGGAGAAAGACTCAAATTGCGTGAACTGCGAATCCGCTGGGGTCGATGTGTGCGAAGAAGCAGTCGAAAAATCAAAACTGGGGCGATAGACGTTTTCCTCCCCCGGCGTCCCATGCGTCGCCGGTACCCCCCTGTCGGGGGCTGCATCGGCGTCCCCCCTAGGCATCATCTGCATCCCGGGTGCCCACCCCGACATCATCTGCACACCGGGCTGCATCCCCGGTACCCCCTGCCACGCCGGCGTACTCCCCCCAGGTGCCATCCCGGGCATCATCCCCTGCCACGGGTACATGTTATAGTACCCTGGCATCAGACCCCATCCACCTCCCACGGGTACCGGGGGAGTTTGAGACCCCCTCGTCACTGGAGTACCTTCGTTGGTGTTCTCCATTTCTCGGTGTTGATCTTGTACAGAAATTAAGATAGAGAGAGTACTCGTTAAAATAAGTGGTGCGAATGAAAATGACGCCAAAGCGCGTATATATAGTGTTTCGAAAAAAAAATCGTCTAGGCGATCCGGACGCTGCAATAGCACCGAGCGGATCGCCCAGCGCATGCCACGAAATCGCCGAGCGCTAGGCGGTTTTTAATTCCGAAAATGGCTGGACAGTTGGCGCCGGCGCTCAGCTAGGCGGTGCGCTAGGCAACATTGCGGATGGCCTCATATAATAAAGATCATGTCATGTTCGTTTCATATATATTCATTAATTTTATTTTTAGTTCATATAATAAAGATCATGTAATGTTTGTGTCAGTGTCGTATCTATATATGTGTATAAATTGTCAATTTAGCTGTGTTTTTTTGTGTGTTCGTGTCAAGTAAATGATTAACTTTATTTAATTTATTGGTTCACAAATTGTACATTTAGTTTAGTTTTTTTATGCAGAATCTGGAGTAAAAGAAAACTATTAATATCAACCGTTTACATTAATTTATGTTTCTTATACTCTTTTACAAGCGGTTATACACTCCTAACTATATGTAGCAGGGTTTGGAGTTATAGAGTAGTACAGTACTACAATAAAATTTTAAAATGTACTAGTAGCTTCTAAATAAAAGAAAATAAATAGTAATTAGGACAATAGAATGTGTAGTTGTCTAGTTGACAATGACTGATTAATAAGTCATACAGACTAATTAAATCGACTGAAACAACACACTTTTCTTTTAATCAATAGGTCAATTATTGAATTCACTGAATCACAAAGTAAATAAATTTAAATTCATTATTAATTATCTTTGAAATTAAAAATCAACTGAACCACGAAAATTTGCTAAAGATTGTTCAGCGAATAAAGAATGACCATAATTATGTTTCTATAATTCATTAGAGTGAACCGCACCAAATGACTATAATTTTTTCACTTATTGCACCAATAACCTCTAACAAAAAAAATAGTACAAGAGGAGCCTAACAAAATATATAATCACAAATGAAGTTTTTTCATAACACCCTCAGGCCCTAAAAGAATATTTTTGTCAAATTACCTTATGTGATGACACCGCCCTACATGCAACCTGACACAACTATAAATGATTTGACTTAAAGTTGGTTGTTTCTCTATTAAAAAGATAAATTTACCAAAATTGAAAATTTCAAAACTTTTGAATAGATAAAAAACAAGATTATTGGTTGTGAGTATAAACGATTTTATCAAATTATCAATTGCAAAAGAATTTTAAATCATTCGACATTAACCTTTTGGGCTTGTAGCAACAAGTCAACAGGTACCAAATGATGTTTCAATTTCTTTATTCTTCTTTTTATAGATTAATTTTTAAATTTCTTACAGCAATTTCATATTCCAAAACTCAAATATATTCTTTTTGACGGTTAATATTTAAGTACATACTAGAAGTAGATAGCTTTAAATTTAGGAAAATTCAAAAGTAAATTTACAATATCTTGCAAAAGTTTTTCTATATTTATACATCTAGGCAGACTTTGTATATAGATAAAACTTTAAGGCTAATTAGTTTATTCATTCAATTCAAGCTCTACTTTTCAAAAAGAATTACACGAACATTAATTAAAAATCAAATACATGCTAAAAATAGCGCCATTATATTGTTTCAGAAAAAAATCTCAAAGTCGAACTACAGATATTTATCGAGCTATAGGTAAAATTGAAACATCATTACATTTTTCAAAGTCCATTTCAACTAATATCAAATCAATAATTAAGATTTAAGAAACACCATCCATCAACAAAGGCCAAATTGACGTGATTATCATCCACAAATATTCTTAATCTGGAAAATGGGATTAAAAAAGGTGACAAGATGCGAAGGAAATATGTTAAAATTGATATTTTAGCAACGAGGGGCTCCACATCTCACTTTTTTTTTTTTATGGTGAAGAATTATAGTAGTACTAGTAATCTTGAATTAATCTCAGATTATAGAAAAGCATGATAACGACAAGCAGCTAACCACACTCCACTTCTGTAGATATGGTGGTGATACATTATAAACCAAATTAAATGCCAACTAAAAAATAAATAAATTTCACGGTCATGCTCAAAAGCCAGGATGAGAAACACCCAAAAGGGGAAATGGGACGTGCCTTTTTCACTTGCTCGGTCCATCAAATAACCGGCTGCCACGACTCAGAAACAGCACAGAGAGGGCCGTCGGATTCCACCTTTCTTGATCATTCATTAGCCGCATTTGGTCCACCAATGAGATCGAGGCAGAGCTGCACTCGGGTGCCACGATCAATTCACTTGACCTGAACATGTGCCCCCATGGATGGTGATAAGGTATGGACATGTTGCTAGCTGGGACCACAGCCTACCTTTTGATCAATAATTCTGCAATACAACAAACAGAGAAGATGAGTGAAACATGCTTGTGTTTCAAACTTCACTGAATAGTCTTTTTTTTTTATTTCAGACACTCAAATATGGCCTAATGAAGATAGGGTGAAAAGGTGGGCATGTGAGTGAGCATGGCAGTTGTTGGGTTTGAATATGGTTAGGGAGTAACTTCAATCAGGTGCATCCAAAAAAATCAGTATGTTGTGGTAGAAAAATTGGCTGGAGGATAAACATTTCCTCCATATTGACAATTCAACTTCAAAAAGTAAAAAAAGGATTGCATTTACTGAAACTAAAAGAGAAGTCATGCTGTTGATATTGAGGCGAGGATGATAAACCTAATAAGAAATTCTATGAATATGATCAAGAAGGCAAACAGTGGATCTAAAAATTCTAAATTCTAAAAAATATGAAATGATGCTAAGAATAAGTATGCCAAAAATATGTACAACATATCAGCTTACAAGTAAATTATTTCCTAAATCGAGACAACTTGTTGGGGCTACCACCATTTCCCCCATCCCATATAGAAGACCAGAAGAAAAAAGACATCCAAAATAGCACAGCAAAGAAGATCCCTAGAGTATCCTGAAATCTGGTGAAGGTCGTCGTTACACCTGATGAAAATGGATCATGTGATGCCATTGAAGATTTCAGTACTTGACAGATAATGGAGTAAGTGAAAACAAAAGTATACTATACGGAGAGATTAATACATCTATTATTGTCAAACGATTAGCATGTATGTACATTGAAATTCAATGACTAAGTCCCAGATAGCAGCAGAGTGGGAATTTGAATTAATATGTTAAATCATTAAATAGGAAAATAAATCAAAACTCCAATTTTCGAGCTTCGTCTGCGGTGAATGAAAGATTAACCATATGAAATTATTTTCATTGAAGTTATTTGGTTAGGTATGATTTGCTTTCAGATGGAAATGTTGGGGGACAAACATGTTCATCAGTTGTTATTAGTTAAGGAGAGATGGTTTGGCTGATTTCCCTTTTCAATATTCAATGATACTCGATTTTTTAAGAGTGCATAAGATTTGAAGTTGGGAATTGAAATTACGTTTGATGGCTGATATGCTAAGTAATATTGTTAAGGAAGAAAGACGGGGGAAAATGTGTTAATCAGTACTTCAGCAGAAATTAGTTCTATTTCTTTGATTGCGAAATAGATAACCTAGCTGGAAATTACTTCTTAGTAGAAAGAAGTATCATTTCAGCATTTCATTCGACATTTTCAACACATACCCTCATATCAGCCTCATCAGGTGAAACCGTGGAGGTAAGATAAACGTACAACCTTTCATTTTGGCCTAGCCTATGGTACCAAGTTTAAGGACCACCTCATTCGAAAGCTTAAGATGGTAGAAAGGGGCATCATTATAATATTGAAGTTAATAATATTATATAATCATCAAGTCACAAACTAAAACCATGATCGAAATAAACAGGAAAGAAAGTTTCAACATCAGACCCTGTCTGCAACCTTTCACCATGTTCTGTATTGCCTAACAAATTTTTTTAATCCATTTTCTTTCAGAACATGATGTAGCTCAACTGCAAATCTAAACATATTGCCTTGAGTTTAAGTAAGGAAAAGTTAAATCACAAGTTGGCGGCCTTAACTAGTTCAGTCGAAATCTATAGCCGTCAGTTCTCACCGATGCCTGATCTTCAACCATACCATTATAAGATTATAAGTTCCCAACTAATGCACTCAAACTGATTGATACAATTAGCAAATGAAGAGACCATTTGTTAAGGAGAAGTTTAATCCACTTTTTAATTTGCTTAGAATCCTCACTCCTTAACAATGTATAGATACAAATATTCGAAGATTCTAATTTCAATGGATCTCAGACCACCAGTTATCGAGTTTACTGAACTGGACTATCTCAATAGTTAACGAAACCCCTCTTCTCATCTCATATATTTATGACCATCTCAAATCTCATAACATATCCAACCAGTCCCCAATAGTACAACAATGTCCAACTTATAAATGCACGTCTCGTATTCTCATCATATACACGCAACAAAAAAATGCCTCTTGATATACAATTACCGTATACTGCTAGGTTTAAGGACTACTTGACTGGTGGAAAGTGGGCTTATTAGCTATCATAATTCAGAAAACCTCCATTATTTACTTTGTCTAATAATATAGACTTGCTAATTGTTAATTAATTATATCTAGGTGAAGCTTCCTCTGTCAGGCATGATATTAAACGCTGAACATGATAGTCAGAACTCAGAAGATAGTCCGTACCAATCTAAAGAGAGTGGATTCAAACTGACCATTGACTAACACATGAACACCAATAAAGGCAAACTTCCTAATGGACCAAAATTGTCCTTTTCTTCTACGAAAGAGATTCTTCGCCGCTGATTGAGTGAAGTCACATACTCCTAATTGACACTAAGTCTAATCCAACTAATACTCTCTCAATCGTTCAATCATCCAGAAAGTATACAATACAAATGATCAAACATAATCTTTGATACGTCCAGCCCACCAATTTTAACACACATGGGCAGTCAATAAACTCACTCTAGATTGATAATCCTAGGTAATTTATCGGTAGAAACTCAAACGATCATATATTAAAATCAAAAATTGAAGGAAACGATTACGACTAAATTTTCTGAAAAACATGAAAATTGCACCAGATATTGGAGACAGATGTTTCTCAGAAGGCAGCTCCGGTGCTGAACCGGTGGCGCGGAGGCATCCCAACCACGAATAGCGTTTGGGCGGAAATGAATCACGGCGATCCAATTTAAAGGAGTAAGAATAAGCAGAAACGCAGGAGATCAAACGGTAAGTGGTTGCGGCGGTACAACTGTAAATTTCCGGCGGCGGAATAGCATGGTTGTGGTGGTAATTGTGGCGGTTGACGATCTCGCGGCAGGTAAAGGAAGAAGACGCCATTTTTTGTTGACTTATTTTCTGTTTCGCTCATTAATTCAGTTGGCTTCCGGCCGGGGCTCCGAATATCAAATTCGGGTCTGGATTTGGCCCAAAGAGTTAACCCAACTTATCATGTTTTTTTCTTTTCCCTCTTTCTGCTTACAAAATTCGGCCTTTGAATTTAGTTCGTCACATTTAATTTTTAACTGTGATTTATCTTTTCTTATTTCAACTAATTCATTTGAATTGAAATTAATGAGTAATTATTGATTTCAAGAAAAAAGTAACCTGAATTTTGAAGTATATGTCTTTTTGTGTATGCATGCTTAAAGGGTTGAAGTGAAATGACACCACTATGGTTGGTTCCAATTTATGATGCATGCAATTCTGATCTTGATTTTAGACGTATCATAATGTAAAAATATAAAAGTGATTTGGTAAATGGTGAAATGTCCAATCAAATATGCTGAGCCCCCACCTGACCTCAGATCTTAAAGAAGAGATCGAAAACAACCCAACAAAATGATAAGTAAATACATACATAGTTCCGGCATTCTTCCATTATCACAGTCACATATAAAGAAATAAACTGTAGAAACAATCATGACTTTAAAAAATTATAGTACTCCACTACATAGTAATTAAACATTTATACTAATATTATTTCACTTATATGCTTATATTTTTCCTTGAACAAAATAAAAAATTTATCGAGCAGCCTTTTTTTAAAAAAATTTCACTCTAATCTATGATAGCATGATGTTGTTATATCTTCCCTCCATAAATATTTTCTTTTTCTTTATTTACTTATGATGAATTAGCAATGAAAGCGAACATACCTAAATATAGAATTGATAAAGTCCTTTGCATGCAGTCTGTCTCCTTACTCCAATATTATTCATCTCATGTATAAATCTATATATGTATAGTTGTATACAGTATATATATACATCAAATAAAGTACGTATATTCATCTCGTTTTATCCATGAACAACTTTAAACAAATGAGATTATACAAAATAAATAGTGAAAAAAACAATTAATTAAACATCTCAGGTTAATGATATATAGTATATAACTCCTAAAAAATACACCAAACCAATATTAATTATTCTCGATATAATAATCTAGTTTATAAGTAATTAATTAAATAAAGCGTCTGATACAAAGTTATAAGTACATGATCAGAAACATGAAAATGTTTGATTAATTGAATTAATCAAGGTTGATAAAGCTTATTCCCACACCTGCATTTCCAAGAAAGAAGATAGTAGCTGTCATCTCCCCCTCTGTGAGAAGATGCACCATAACTTGCCTTTTGGTGCGGTGGAATTACCAAAGTAGCCTCGCAGGGCCGGCAGCTCATGCACCGGTTGACGCAGGCAGGCGGCCTCGACCCCAGCACCATCTTCCTCAGTTCCTCCTCCTCCTCTCTTGATGTCTTAGCCCCACCTGATGATAAAAACATGATTAATCAGTAAATCTCATGCTAATCCCTCATGCAGTCATGGAGGGCATTTTGGGAAAATCACCTGAGGAAGGGGGGAGAGAAGAGAGGAAGATGATGGATGTGAGGGCAAGAGTGAGGAAGAAGAGGTGGTGGTGGTTTGTGGATGGAGGCATGGTGAGTGTTGTGATAGGGTGGGGAATAGAATTAATGGGGGTGTGATATGTATGTGTAATGTGTTGAAGCATTTGAAGACAAAGGTGAGGACTGTGTGGAGAATGAGGGACATGACAGTTTCACAGTGTTGAGAAATCATGGGCCTCTTGCATTCTATTTCAATTCACAGAAAACAATGTTTAATTTGCCTTTCTTCTTTTGGGAAAATGTTGTTTTTGGTGACTTTTGTGGTGGTGATCAATTACTTCAACACATTTTCATTTTTTTCTAAAATGTAATGTTTTTTTATAATTGAAGTGAATACTCCTATACATATGGGGTTTTACTATTCACAGTTTGCTAGTAGCTTATCTACTGCTGGATATATATATATTTTTGTGATGCATGCCTTAGGCATTGAGTATTGTATTTGATGATTGGTTAATAAATGGGCAAATTAGAAAGAAAAAAAAAACCCATGTTTTTGGTCGATTTCTGATCAGTCTCGTAAATTTCAAATGTGGCTAGTTATATTATAATTTTGATATATTTTTAAAATTTTTGCATTGATTTGGATTAAGGGTACGTAATTGTGTATGATTTGGTGGCCAAAATACAATTTCGTTTATTCCACACACATTTTTTATTTTTCCGACAAATTTTCCTAAAGAAATTTGTGCTCTAACAATGAATGACAAGCAAAAGAACAAGAATTCCAGAGAAGTTGCATAGTAGGGTTAATGGTCCAAAGGTTGAATTTAATGGATTTTCGACTGTCATGAGTCCACAATGAGATTAAATCGACATTCCAATACTAGTAACCGGTTACGAGCCGGCCCCTGCCCTATAAATTATTTTGTCATGTTACCTTATGTGTAGTGTGTCTATATATATACGTTGATTCCGTGCAATCTAACAAGCATAACTTAGTTTATAGGCTAGGCCACAGCTAAAACGTAGGAATATTTGTGTATAATAATATTGAGAAAACAATTTTAACTGAAAAAATAAAATAGCTTGACTTTTGACTTTTGAGGCATATGATTGTTGAATATTTCAGATCTCAGTCACCAACTTCTTGGAAAATTAACAAACTTTATTGGAAATGCTTATAGGTATGGAGATTGCAGCTTTGCTCAAGAATCATGTTCCCCAGCTCCAAATACACAATTCTTCTTCCAATTCTGCAATCCATAGTAATTTCTAGTAGGAGTAACTCATAAATAAATTACACTAGATAAAATAATTTGCATGTAGTGTGGAATGTGGATTGAATTGAGATCAGGAACTATCTTGAAATTGTTTATATTTTAGGTTTAGATTATCTCCTTTTTTTTTTTTGTTTCTAACTCACTTTTTGTGTAGAATGATTGGTAGCTGGAAAATAGTAGCATAGGAATGTTGGTAGTGGTGGATGTAACTGCCTGACTGCAAAACTGTTTACAGTTTACCCAACACTACAGTGATCTAAAATTATTAGTTGTACTACTGATATTTAATAGGAATATATTAGTTGTAATAATATAAATTTATTTTTATTTAAATTTTTTCCCTGAAGAACAAAGTAGGAAAGTTACTATTCAGGCTTGAATTGGAGTGGCGACCCCCCCATCTGAGAAGGGCAATTTTTGCAATGCATGGTGATGTGAAATTCAACAGTTAAACAGTAATTTAAAGTGAAAGGTGCACCTAATTTACCACTGGAAAATTAGAAAGAAACAATATCTGCAATAGTAGGTAGCATGGGAGAATCCAGTGGAAAATCCAGTCGTCTCAGTTTCAGTACATATTTTTTTGGAACACTATACACATTTTATTTTTCTAGGAGGTCCTAGTTTTCTATACTCTCCCCCGTCCCATAAAACTACATGCACTTTCTATTTTCGTTCGTTTTATAAAAAAGGTAAATTGCTTCAAAAGTCGTCAACTTTGCAAATAGTTTGGTATTTCCGGTAAACTTTAAAAGTTGCATGAAAAGTCATGAACTTTACCAAGTGTTGCAAATTTCCCGTACGACCCGACCCGGTACATTTCCGGCAAAAACTAATCATACGTGGCTCGCCGGAGGCGTGTCATGGCAAAATCTCCGGCAGAACAATAAAACGACGTCGTTTTTTAGTTTCAATTAAATTAAAATGTATATCAGTTTAGGGTTTATGTCTCTTCTCTCTGTGACAGAAATCTCTATTCCCGTCGAGATTTCAACTCTTTCTTCTCCATTGCGACATGTAACTGGTCGCGATTCGTCAATCTACAATCCCATCGTGTTTCCTCCATAGGTAGGGTGGCGATTCCTCCACCACACAATTCCCGAATGGCCGGAATACCTGACACGGGAAATCGGCACCCAAATGTAAAGTTCATGACTTTTTATGCAACTTTTAAAGTTTACGGGAAATACCAAACTATTTGCAAAGTTGACGACTTTTGAAGCAATTTACCTTATAAAAATATGTAAATTTCCATTTATGAAAAGTTGTCCTCAACTCATACGCATATTCATCTATTTATTTACAATTTTTATCACTATGACCACTGTTACAATCCAATAAACACTAATATAATGTGTGTTCCACTATCCACTATCAATATTTTAACTACTCTTCATTTCTTCTCTCTTACTTTATCAATTGTATATTAGTTTATATGTCATTTCAAATGTCAATATTTTTATGGAATTGAGGGAATATTATTTTCATTTTGTATAATTAATCTGCAAACTATAAACTCTTGAATTGGGATTTGTATTGAACGTAGATCTAATTCGTTGAAGAAAGTGGAAAAGAGTCTTTAAAATAAAAATGAATTCATTCCTTTCTATAGGGTGAAATATGAGTGGGTGCGATGCGACATCGCATTAGACTTTTAGCGACTTCAGGCATGTGTAGAACAGCGCTTTTGACGTCATTTATGAGTTTGCTGGCGCACGCAGTTTCCATTTCAGACCAAACTAACGCTTCTTTACCTCAAAAGTTTTATCCACCATATGGTATCTCTTTTACATTGCCTCCCAAAAAGAGTTAGTCATAAAGAGCTATAGATAGGATAATTTTAAAAATAAGTTCTGATATTTTAAAATTTAGATGGGATGATACTCATAATATTTTCATAATATTTTCCATCGAAGATACTCACTTCCATTTTTAGTTTATCCCATCTAAAATGACCCATTGTCAAAAATAAAAAACATCTTTATCCATATTTTGTTGCCTCTCTTTTACTCTTTTCACCTAACAAACGAAATAAATTGCATAAAATCTCGTGCCGCCCAAAGAATGGGTCATCTTCCTTGGAATGGAGGGAGTATATCTTTTTAAATATCATGATGGTCGAAAGTCAAGTACTCACTCTTCACTGTCCTATTAAAATGAAACGTTTTCTATTTTGGGTTATCCGATTAAAAATGAATCATTTCTTAAAAATAAAGCAATATTATCTCTACTTTTTTCATCTTTCTTATTTTTAATTTCTTTTGATTAACTCACAAAACAAAACTATATAAAATCCCTGATGAACATCAGATGTTTTATATTCAATGGGATAGAGGGAGTATGATATTTCAAACTCTAGAAAAGACGATGGTCAAAACAAAATTCGGTATCTTAAGCTCCAGACTTGATGATATTTACAAGGTTTATAAAGTTCGGAAAGAAGATTATCAGATAGAGGATGTAATCTTAGATTATTTCTTATTCTTTAATTTAAGGAGATTGTTCAAAATATGGAGTATTATAATTAACTACAACATGTGATGCATCAATCATCCACCTTCATATCCTACATCGATTTTTTTACCTCTTATTTGTATAAAATTTTCAATCACACATCAATATTTTACCAAATTTTATCAAATGAAAACTAAAATAACGTGGAATTTTGAATAGCTACACGATAGTTATTTCTGCAGAAAAATGTAACAATAGTAAAAGAGGGAGAAAGCTGTTTGAATATTACCAACAAAAATGACACAACCACCTTACATTATTCCTACATCTTTAATTTTATCTACAGCCAAAATATATATGTCCAATATATAAAGCCATTTTGAACATGTTGCTGATATACTTACTAATTACTCATCTCCCTCTTAGATCATCTCATACATTCCTTCATCATCCCACACATTAACCAGAAAATCCACCATTTCCTGCAAAGTTATTCATCAAAACAGTCAGTCACGGCGCCTAACTTGCTTGCACGTACCAACGGAACAGCCATACCCCAAGAGGAACAGGTCTGGGAAACGGCTCTGCGCTGTTAAGCAGCCTATGCATATCCTTGCACGTTGTCACGGAGCAAAGATGAAGCTTTGTATCCATGCAGATAGATCTTGTCCACAAAAAAAACACACCATGGAATCAATATATAGCTGGCTAGTATTGCATTCTCTTAGCATACAATTAGTCGTTACCTTAATTTGAGCACGTTCAACAATTGAGATCGAGTAGCTATCTTTTTATCGGCTACCCATTTCTCTCTGCTCTCATTCCAGAGTCGAAGACCTATAACCAAAAACAACACAAATGAGAGAGAATCCATTTATCATTGAAACATAGAGCAACATAGAGATGAATGGAACAAAAAGTTCATCATTTGAAGGTGATACAATTCTTCCTTCCTTAGTTAAATATTCATATGAAACAAACAACAAGGGGGGTCGAGCATCATAAAACTCAAAAAAATGTACTCCAGTCTAGGCCATAAGGCGATAAAGTGGCGAAACGAGAAAGGAACTGAACAAGAATCATGACTAACCAAAGCAACATAATTTGTTTGAACAATTACAAGAATTGAAGCATAGCTATAAAGGCCAATAAAGAACTGACCAGGATTTATGTATTCAGTTGATTCTTTTGAACGGCCAGCAGCTTGATTGGCATGCTTTGGGGTCGGCGGCGCATCTCTTGATGACATGCGCAGTCCAAAGCACATTGGGCTAGACCTCATTTCTCGGGTGCTGACTGATCAAAAGCTACTGATATGGTAGCTTTTGGTGCCTGCTAAGGATCCCTTTCAACAGCTCATGAAACAACAACCGTTGATCGTTCCTAATTCACAACACATCAATCTTGTAGCTAGAAAGGAATGGATAAATTACATCTAACATTTATCAAGTAGAAATCTTAGTTCAGAAAAAAATGCTAAACATTAGATGATTCATTACTCCTATAATGAAACACAGTTATATAAGGGCTCCTGACAATTGAAACCTCCATGATGGAGAAAATCAATAATGTTTTTTTCAGTAATATAAAGATATCTAAGCATTACTATTACTGAGAAACAAAACACGAATATAATCAACAATTTATTGCTAAATTACAAACACACTATATAGAATCCAAAAAACCATTGATTGAGAAACAAACGTTAACGGAAATTGTCAAATAACTAATTTGTGAAATTGCCCAAAAAAGAGAACATAAAATAGGGAAATTTAATAAATAAAAGAATGCATACCTAGAATTTAAAAAAATCAGGAAAGCTCTCACTGTAAGCGTCGAAGACAGGAAGGATTGCTGATTAGCTTCTGCCATTTACCCAAAAAATAATACTCCATAAAAATTCATGTACATAAATTGAGATATGACAAATTGGAGATGGTAGATAAATTTACATTGAAATGATTTCTTCCTGAGATCGATCGCTTCTCAGCGATAAGACTCGTGGTTGTGTTTTCTCAGTTTTCTTCTTCTCCGACAAAGGAGCAATTTCATGGCTAACCTATTATGTAAGTAGTTGGATGTCTGGTTGTTGCTATTTTTTAGGTAACGGTTTTTATAAAAACAACTTCCACAATATATTACTCCATATTACTGGAGTAGTATTTTTTGCTTGTAAGTTATTGGTGTATATTTTTTGGATAGGTTTTGGTTGGTGAGCCAATTCAATCTAATCTTTTGAGTTTGGAAATTGGAATGATTGGTTTACAGAATATATTATTTACACAGATAAATAATTTCATAAGAAAATGAGGAATCATTAAAGTCGAAATGTAACATACTCCAGTAATAAATTTATCAAAGTTTTCTTGAATTTTCATAAACTATGCAGCCAATTACACTTTCTATTGTTTGTGTTTTGTAGATTTTTTTTCGTTTACTTGGTTTGGTTATCGGATATTTTATGGAGTAGTTGTTATTTGATGCTTCTCATTTAATATGAAGTTGTTGCGAGATCATTCTATTGAATAAATAAAGTAAATTGATTATTTGTACTCCGTATTAATTTTGTTTTTCTTATTATATTATGAACTGCTTGCAAATTGTTAATCTGTTGCTTGTCATCTTTTTATTTTTGTTGCTGATCACCGTCTCTTCAATTTGAATATATCGTAACTATATATAAAGAATGAGAACTGATGCGCTGCGCTGCGGTCCTTCGCGTGAGCACTTTGTACGCGACAGGTGACGTGGAATATTTATATATTTTTTCCTATCTTACTTCACTATTTTATTAATATTATCTCTTTCTATAATTTTTTCTAATTCCTCTACTCTAATCCACACTTTGAATCTTACGCCTACTTTTATCAATTTTCGAACCATTTAAAAAACTTAATCTTTCTGCAAAATCTCATCTTCATCTTTCCTATCCTTTCTACTATTTCCCGATTTCCCCCTGTTGTTTGTAAATTCTAGTATTTTTTTGTAGGTTATTTTAAAACAATTTATACTTCATCACTACTGGTTTAGATTAAACTGACGGAATGCTATCTGCTATGAATTATCTTATTCGTAGATATGAATGATATTGGTATTGAAGAGAAAGAGAGGATTTGAGCGAGTTCATATTCATTAACCATGGATAATTTATATGCAAGGATCTACTGTTTTAGTTTTAGAAATAAATGGAATTATCTATTGGGATTCATGAAATTTTAGGCATAATTTGTAGAAACTCATTTGGCTAGAAACTTAAATTGCAGAAACAGAGAAGATTAGAAACTGTTAAAATTCTTAATATCTTGTCCCACATTGACTTGGTAACGATCCTAGCTCACTTATAAAAGTATGGATAACCCTCTCCCTTATAAGGCATTTTAAAGTGTGATCGACTCATTTCTAATAGAAACATAACGTTTAAAACTAGAACATACTACTAGTATTAAGTCTGTGCAGGGTTGAAGCAATTTGACGAGGAAGAACAAAATTACATGTGAGAGACAAGAAAATGAAAATCATTGGAAGAATGAAGGTCAGGGTGCAAAGTTTCATTTGAAGAGAGAGAATTATTACTAGACGTGGTAATTGAAATGGGTGGATGGAAGAGACAGAGAGAATATTAAAATAAGGGAAAATAATAGGAGTAGCAGAATATTAAGAGGAAAAATAATTAGCCTCATCACTTATCAGGCCATCCACAACGCTGTCTCTATACCGTCTCTTAAACCGTCTCTTAACTACTATTTGAGCACTATTTGAGGGCCCCACTGTCCTTTTTTCCTCCATCTCTTAACTAAGAGACGGAACCTGCAACGCTCCGTCTCTTAACCGTCTCTATACCGTCTCTTAATTACTATTCATTCAATTTAATTTATAATTTTTTTTAAAACCCAATTCAATTTAAACAACACTTTATTAAAATTAAAACAATATTACAACTTAACATTAAAAAAAACGAAGACATAATTAAAATTCTAAAAAAATAAAAATGACATAATTTAATCTTCTCCGCCAAAGTTTTCCCAAATGTGCTCAATTAGATCCTCTTGGAGTTGGGTGTGGGCGCTAGAGTCGCGTGTCCTTGCCCGAATAGCCAACCGTTCTTGTATAGATGGATGCGCTCCACTTCGCGGCGGACTACTTGCGGTTGAGCTTCCGGGGGATTCGGGGTCGAACCAATTTCCGGCATCGGGTCCTTCGTCTCGGACAATCATGTTGTGCAAGATTATGCACGTATACATGATGTCGACCATGCTCTCCATGAACCACGAACGAGCCGGGGCTTTGATGATGTTGAAGCGCGCTTGGAGAACCCCGAACGCCCTCTCCACATCCTTGCGCGCAGCCTCCTGCTTCTGCGCAAAAAGAGCCTGCTTTGGGTTCGCTGGCCTGCCGCACGTCTTCACGAAGGTCGGCCACTTCGGGTAGATGCCGTCGGCGAGATAGTACCCCATTTTATACCGCCGGTTGTTGGCGACGAAGTTGATGGCCGGCGCTTTACCATCCAAAACTTCGGTAAAGAGGTCGGACTGTTGGAGCACGTTTACGTCGTTGTTCGAGCCAGGGACCCCGAAGTACGCGTGCCAGATCCAAAGTCGGTAGTCGGCAACGGCCTCGAGTACAACGGTTGGGTGGGTGCCTTTGTGGCCGCTCGTGTAGGAACCCCTCCAAGCCACCGGGCAATTCTTCCATTGCCAGTGCATGCAATCGACACTGCCAAGCATCCCGGGGAATCCGTGCACTTGTTCGTGCAGGTTGAGGAGGAACTGACAATCCTCCGTGGTTGGCCTCCGGAGAAATTCGTCACTGAAGGCTGCCCGGACGCCTCTGCAGAAGTTGAGCAAGCACAAGCGCCCAGTGCTGTCTCCGATGTGCAGGTATTCGTCGAATATGTCGGCCGTTTGTCCAGTCGCAAGCTGCCGGATGGCTGCAGTACATTTCTGCAGCGTCGTGTGGCTGGGACGACCGACCGCGTCGAACCCTTCTCGGAAGAACTCCTCCCTGGCCGCCAAAGTATTCGCTATGTGGAGAAATAGCGGTTTCCGCATGCGGAAACGGCGAGGGAAATAGGTATCTCCCCAAATCGGGTTATCGCAGAAGTAGTCGCGTACTAACCGTGCGGCGGCTTCCTCCCGGTTCCGATTGATGTACTTCCGGGAGCGTCGTGGGGGTGGTGCGGCTTCCTCCGCCTCTCGTCGTCGATCTTCTTCGAGTGATTGTTCCATTAATTGGCGCATTTGCTCAAAAGGATCCATTTGTTTGAGTTGATTGAAGATGGAAATTGGAGTGATAGAGAGGATTTGAGAGGAATAGATGTGTGTTTGTGTTTGAAATGAGTATGGAATAGAATTATTTATAGAGTAAAAAAATTAAAAATTTAAAAAATGAAAATAAATATTTAACGGTAATATTACCGTTTGAAAAAAAAAAATTTTTTTATTAAAAATCGATTTTTTTTTAAAAAAATGAATTATTGCGTCATCAGTGACGACGCCCACTCGCGGGCCAGCGAGTGGGCGTCACGCACGCATGGGGACGTGCCACGTGTCCCTGGCGCGTGGCGAGACAGCTCGTCTCGTGTCTCTCCGAGACGAGCTACGCGACGAGACGGTCGCGAGCTGGAGACGAGATGGGCGCTGCAATGCGTCTCGCGGGGGTCTCGTCTCTCCGAGACTAGACGCGAGCCCGGCGCGAGACGCGTTGTGGATGGTCTCATCGCCTATGAATCGCTCACACAACGTCTGCACTCTGCAATATATCAATTCTCTATAAAGAATATTGAGGGAAAATTCACCAACTTTGATTAATAATCTAACCTACCAAACTATGCCTTATAATATGAGAATAAGTTAGATACCGAATCTCATAGGCCACAAAATACTAACAATTTCGGATATTGATTTATGTCAATCCATTTAATTTCTTTAATCTTATTTTCATAAATATATACTAACTCCCATCATTTTTGTGTTTCAATTGGTCGGATTCAGATTCAGATTCAGATTCCACCACGAATCCATGAGACAACAGCTAAACATTAGATTTCTCATTTCTTTCATATTTCCCTTTCCCATATATCCCAACACAACCAAGATTCTCTGTTTAGTTTGTTTCTACTTCATTCGACAAAAACTGTAGTAACTGCAATTTCATATTCCATCTTGCTTCTCATCAATAATCCAAAATAAAATAAAATAAAATTCATAGAAATTTAGGACTATTAATTGAGCAAGATTAATCAAACTTTGTAACTACTATTTACAATGATTTATCATCTAATTAAAAATAAAAAACAGTGATTGATCTGAATCAATAATTGATAGTAGTATTAAATTAATTAATGATTGAAGAGTCAAAAGGAATACCCCATTGTGTTCATACGACCCTTCAAAATCCCCCTGTAGAGGGCAGCATGATTCGGCGGCAATTCATTTCCACACCGATTCTTATGTATTTCGATTCTCTTCCTCCCTGCTTTTCTGTACAGTTCGCCATTCCCCTCCGGTTCCTTCACATCCTCCGCAAATTTCACCTTCTTTTTCTTCTTCCTCCTCCTATTGCCACCTGTCACCACACCAATCACTCAGAAAATGCAATTCATGAAACCAATCAATTAAAGCTGTGTTTATGTATTAATTAAATTAATTACCTGAAGATAGGCAAGGTTTGAGGAGTTTCTTTTGATGGATTTGGGAGATGGGAGGGAAATACTTCTCAAGGAGGAGATCGAAGAGGACGGCGGTGCCGGCGGAGACGGCCATGGCGGTGGCGGTGGCCAAGACTACACCTTGAGAAGTCAACGTCGGAGACATGGCAACAAATTCTGATCTTTGAATTGCCAAAGATTAAATTAGTTATATTAGTAGGAGTATACGAGAAAAAGTTACGGTGGGTTGGTTTTGAGGAGAAATAGTATATTTATTTGTATATGAATATATTAATGGGATTTTAAAATTGAATGTGGAGTAATATGAATGTGTTAATTGTAGAGAGAGGGGTTGTAATTACTAATTTGAATGGGGAGAAAAAAGGAAAGTGGGAAGAAAAGAGGTTTATTGAGTTTGGGATTTGTCCAAGTGAACCACACGCCATGACCAAGTCGAGATGTGGTCAACAATAGGAGTATATCACTATCTTTAAATTGCCATTTTTCAAATTTTCTGAATTTTTAAGTACACGTACAAAATGTCATATTTGATGATGCTCATAATGGCATTGTTTAATACTGTTTTTAACTTTGTGTGATTTGACTAAATTTTGTAATATAATTAATTATTACTTCATGCGTCCCTTAAATTGTCACATTTTTCTATTCTATTTATCCCACAAAATTTGTCACATTTCACTTTTTTACCATTTTTTGTAGTAGACCTCATATTACACTGACTCATTCGACCTCACATTTTATTATAAAAGTATGATTCACTCTCCACTAACTTTTTCAATTCACTTTCTATTAGTACATTTCTTAAAATCCTTACTCGGTCAAAGTGTAATAAAATTTATGGGACGGGGGGAGTATCTTTTAATTTAAATCATATAAAATATGATCAAAGTTTATGGTTTTAGAGATTAATATTCATAGATTTAAAGTTTGTGATATTTTAGATCAATTTGAACAATTTGTGAAAAATATCAGAATTTGGCTAAAATTTATGAGTTTAGGAACCAATATCTCTTAATTTAATAAACCAAACTAATATGAGTAATTTTCTTTGTTAAGATATTATTATTGTACTCACACTAATATTTTCATATGTCAAGATGTTATTATATGCACACTACATAGTGGTTGTGGATATCTCTAGCTAGAAACAATTTTATAAAAAGGTGCTAAATTAAATGAATATAAAATATTAATACAAGCTAAATTATAAGAAATGAATAAAAAAAACATCAAACTATTAGTTACTTTATTATTTTCTTTTTATAAAAATTAGTAAATAAATTGTATTGTACTAACATTTTTGGAATCTTATTTTCTAGTCATATTAACAATTAAAAAATGTCATTCCATTTCTAAAGATGGCAAATTATTCATACTGGAGTACATTGGACTAGATGCAGTCAATGAATCAATACATAAAAATGTCATTCCATTTCTAAATAGGAAAATTTTATTACATAAGTTGGACTAGATGCAATCAATATAAAAAAAATCAATTCATTTCTAAATATGGAAAATCTTTACATACGTTGGACTAGATGCACTCAATTTGTAAGACGTTCACATAATAGTGAAGTATTAATTGATATAGTAAGAGGAGGCCAATTTCGTTACAAATTTTGCAAAATTGGGATTTTATTCAAATAAAGTTTTGGGAGGAAATGAAATGCATGTGCGATTCATTAAAATCATGTGAGTTGTCCCATCTTTGTCATGGTAATCAAGACAATCTACATGTTGTTGGATAGAGCTTATCGAAAATTAGGAGTATATTGTTTGACTAAAATGAAATCGGGAGAAAATTACCAACAATGTTAAGTTTTTTATATTTGAAAACAAGAACTGAATCAAAATCAAGGTGTCTTTTAAATTAAACTAATTATTTTTATTTTCTTACTACATCATTTACGAAACATTAATTCAAATACAAGAGTGCAAATCCGTTTTAATTTTTATATAATTTATAAGATTAAAAAAAAAATAATAATTTTTACTTACTATATCCTTGAAAATTGCCAATTATTTCTATTTTCGTCCATCCCATAAAGTTTGGCACTTTCCACTTTTACCATTTTAGGTAATGGACCTCACGTTCCACTAACTGACTCACTCACTCATATTTTATTATAAACAAATGTTGGACTCAAATTGTACTAACTTTTTTAACTTAAAAAAGTATGCGTATTTCTTAAAAATCATGCCTAATCTAACATCCATACACCACAACTCCTCATGTATCCACTCCGAAAAGTAATTGGTGGAAGATGCCAGAAAATCATGTACGTGATAGAAAATAAAATGGAAGTTGTTCCACTGTGCTTACTGCTATGCCTACACTCTTCCTAATCCTTGTGTAGTTATTTATCGCCCCCAAAACGAAAAAAAAAATCTTGAAAAGGTTATACAAAAGTAAGTTATTTAATCATAGAAATCGTTGGCCAAAAAGTTTGGTAATCATGGACTACATGTGTTACTTCCTTCTCATTTTAAGCTAGAGTACAACTCCTTTTTGGTCCAAAACATATGGTTAAATTACGAATTTTGTCCATAACATTCATTTTCAGATTTTCAGGTCCATAACATACGAAAATCGCTCTTGGTTAGGTCCTTTTTGGACGGCTCCGTTAAAATACGCAAGTCAACCGTTACTTAGCAAAAGTTTGACTAAATTAAACAAAAAACTAGATTATTAGTGACTAAATAATTTGCTAATTATTTTCTTAAAAACACCAATTATCTTTTTTCTTAAAAACCAATTATCTGCCTTCAACTCTCATTTTCAAAAGAAGAAGGCAAAGCGTCGTTCTCACTTTCAGGGCGATACATTCCAACTCTTAGGCGATCTTCCAGCGATTCGAGGCGATATACCATTGTTCCAGCCATGAGTTGGGAATCCCCGTCGCGAAACCCAACTGAACCTGAGAATGAAGGCGAGAAGGGTCATGGTTCGTGTGTAGCTAACCCTAGTCCCGAAGGTGGGTTGGCCTCGTCGAACCTTAGCCCCGTCGCGGAAGTCGAAGTGGAGCTACATTCCGGTAACGACGGGTCTATATCAAACCCTAATTCTTCGAAGGTTGACCGACGACGTCCGACTGACGCCGATTTTCCCAAAGTAGAGAGGAGGACGAAGATGAGACTCGACCGCTCGGTTTCTCTTAAGCCGCCACTTCCTCCGAAGGATAAGGCTGCTGCTTCTTCTTCGAAATCCAATTTGAGTTCGCCAGTTGAAATCCTCAGAGATAAGCCGCCATTTGAAATTCCAGTTCCACGCCCTCGAAATCCACTTCGAGAAGGTTAGTTTCGAACTGAGCATATGAGTTATTCGTTGCATGTAAAAAACTAGGGTTTGCAATAATTGGAATAGATTGAATTGTGGTCCCATAGAATATGTATGTAAGTGTGGTCCCACCGAATATAGATTGAATTGGTGGTGGGGAAAACAAGTGGATGGTCTGGTTGTAGGGAAACCAGACGACATGGATGAATTTTTTTGTCTTGATATGTGTTGGACTAATAGGGTTTGTTGTGTATAAATGTTGGACCACTTTATGTTTTTATTGTTTACTTATGATTGACACCTTTGCTTACAGATGATACATTCACTACAAGGTTCCACTACAATGGTGTTATGGAGACATTGGAAGGGGGTGGAAAGCGGTATGTAAATGGTGAGTGAGATTACATTCATAAATGCAATATGGACAAGTGGTCAAAACTGGAGGTTGATGATGCTCTGGAGAAACGAGGGGTAGATGTCAGTGGTTTGGAGTACTTCTACCTGTGGCCAAGGATGACCTTGGAGAATAGATTGGTGCGGCTGTTTGACAACCAGTCCGCAATTGACATGGCAAATTTAGGAGTCAAATATGGAGTCGTGGATGTTTATGCAGTTCAGGTTGGGGGTATGGTGATTGATGCTTCTGAGGGGCCAGAGATGCCTATGAGTTAGTTAACACAAGAGGAAGTGCAAAATGAAGCAGAATCGTGCCGAGGAACAACCAAAGTGCAGTTTGTGCCGCCAGCCGGGACACAATAGGGCACGTTGTCAAAGTACGATCGCGAACATGTTTCGCGAAGGCGGTGCCTCGTCCTCTAACCCTCTCAACAAGAAACATGGTTCATCCTCACTCACTCGGAAGAAGAAAGGAGGGAAGAAAACAGATTGATTTAGTGTGATCGGTTTTTTGTCATGTAACATATACAATGAATACTTGCCGGTTTTCTTGCCTGTTGCTGGATTGTTGGTTTTTGGATTTGAGTGTTGTTTTGTTTTGGTATGTGAAGATGCAACCAGCTGCAAGTAACGTAACATTTGTTTAAGACCAGTTTGATGTACTTTATGAATATGAAGGATGGCTTTCGCATGTATATTTTTTGCATATTAATGCCCCAAATTCCAAACCCAATTTCGAACAAGAACAAGTTCGAATGCCAAAGAAGAAGAAGCAAGCAAGCTAGCTCAAAAATGCATCGAACTCAAAATACAAAATTCAGACAAAACGGTATGTTAAGATGCAACCAGCTGCAAGTAACGTAACGTTTATTTAGGACCAGTTTGAAGTACTTTATGAATATGAAGGATGGCTTTCGCATGGATATTTTTTGCATATTTATGCCCCAAATTCCAAACCCAATTTCGAACAAGAACATGTTCGAATGCCAAAGAAGAAGAAGCAAGCAAGCTAGCTCGCAAATGCATCGAACTCAAAATATAAAATTCAGACAAAACTAGGATTTTCATCAAATTAATTCACCATATAAAATAACCCAACAATAACTACAAAACATAGAGCATATACAGCAACATACACTAATTTCTCCAATTTTGCCTTCATTTCTGCTTTAATTTCGTCCAACATCAACTCTACAGCCTCAATGTTTTCATTAATTTCTGCTAAAACCAACCCTAAATCAGAAGCAACAACTAAGGTTGACGAAGAAGAGGCTTCGTCTTGATTAATGTCGCTACTGACGATTCGGAGTGCCGCTACCTCCTTACAAAAGCAGCGCAGGGTCCTAAATCGAAGGTCGCGCCAACCGCCGTTGTCGCCGGAATTGCCGCTGGAAGTCGACCGATGCATTTCAAACGGTTTGTCGGTGTGTTGCAGGGATGGGGGAAACCAGACGAAGAATTAGGGTTCTTCGCTGATTGTGTGGGGAAGAAAGAGAGTAAGAGTAATACAAGAACAAAATGTTAGTGTTTTTTATTTTTTTAATACAATTAATAAATGTTAGTGTTTTTTAAGAAAAAAAGATAATTGGTGTTTTTTAAGAAAATAATTAGCAAATTATTTAGTCACTAATAATCTAGTTTTTTGTTTAATTTAGTCAAACTTTTGCTAAGTAAAGGTTGACTTGCGTATTTTAACGGAGCCGTCCAAAAAGAACCTAACCGAGAGCGATTTTCGTATGTTATGGACCTGAAAACCTGAAAATGAATGTTATTGACAAAATTCGTAATTTGACCATATGTTTTGAAAAAAAAGGAGTTGTACTCTTTTAAGCTGTCCTAAATGTGTGTAATGCGTGTACATGTAAGAGAAAGATAGAGATGCTTTATTTTGGACCGACCTTTTGTTGTAAGCCATGGGTGTGAGTTGTGTGAATCTTGGGTGTCTTCATATAGAGTACTAAGTTTGAAGTAGTAGAAGATGGTAGTTGTCACGCTCAAATCATTTAATTTGAACACCAATGTTGTCTGAAATTTGGTCAAGGGTTGGAAATGGAATAGTAGTACCACTTGTACACTCCAACCACTTTACCCTATTCTTCAAGATATATAGTACATGAATTATTGCACCACTAAACTAACCAATCTTAAAAAATAAGTGAACTAATGAAGCAATAGTACTAGTATTAAATATCGAAGTTTACAAGTTTATAAATAATCAAGTACAGTATCAAATAATATACACACTTTTTTTTTATCAAAATATCTTACATATACGACAATTAATTATAAATTATAAACTCAAAGCATGATTTTGAATAATACGGAGTAATATATTTCGCTTTCATTCCAAACATTAAGATTTCTCGTTGGTACTATTAAGTTAACTTTAAAAAATAATTACTCTAAAAATATAGTATAAGTTGCAAAACCAGTTGAATCATTGGCCGATTCAAGATCGAACCGGTTGATTGTATTTGAGGCATGAGGCATCCATTTATAAAAATTCAAAACCGGTTAATCCACTGAAATTGTATAGAAAATATCAATCTGCTAACGAAGTTGAATTTCTTTTTTTCTTGACTCATTTCTGTTCGACGTGGAATTTGTTAGTTGTTACATACGTAAATTAAGGGGCATTCGGTATTCTTAAAGTGGGATGGAATTAATTATGTTTGACATATAAGAATCCTATCACTTAATTAGGGTTAATCACGTGATTTGGGATATTATTTTATACTCCCTCCTCATTCCCATTTTACTATTTTGGGATGTTAAGAAAATAGTCCGTCTCATTTCTAAAAATGAAAATTTTTCTCCTATACTTTACTCATTTTTCCCTCATCTCTCATACTTTACTCACTTTTCTCTCTATCTTTCTTACTTTTCTTATCTTTCTCTTCTCTCTTACTTTATCAATTTTATCATTAAAACTCGTGTCGTCCACAATTGAGCTATCTTTTGTGGACTGAGGGAGTATACTATGGGGTCGGTTCGGTTTACAAGATTGTATCTCATAATTAAATATGTAGTGTGTTTGATTTTTCAGATTGAATCTCACAACTCAATCATAAATGAATAATTATGTAATAATTAGTCATAGTCAACCTTAGATCTTAATAGTAGTACTATTTTATCTAGGAAAATGAACACGCCTATATATACGGTTAGTCCTACTTCAGGAGCATAGTCATCATCCTCATAAAAAAAGGAAAAGTCTAGAAAGAAAAATAAATGGAATCTAAGGAAATAAAATGTGCAAATTTTAGCCTTGCAATTTCGCCATTTTGGGAAACCTTGCTTGTCTAATTACATTTATATTATACGGAGTATATTTTCTGGCCTGTTTTTCTTCTTTTTGTTAGGTTTAGGTTAACCAAAATCCCAAACATTCCATTTGATCCCTAATTTAATAGGATCATTAACTACATAATAAAGTTATTGGGTACATTTTAAGTTTGTGTTGGAGTTTTTTTTAGTGATTCAAATCGTCGACCTATTGATTCAAGGGAAACGTCTTACCATCTGCATTTCGTCGTCGTTGGAATTGGCAATATCAATTACGAAATGACAAAATCATTGAAAGCAAGGAATGGAGTTGTAGGAGTCGTTTTGTGATGAAAAAGCTGTGGTGACAGGTGTATAATTAGGCCAAATGACAAGGTCATACATAATGACAATAAATAATTAACTACACATTGATTAAACTATTTAATTGAACAGGTTTATGGTGATGGCCATCCATACCTTCACTAATTAATGGCTGTGTGAATTTGAGAGGTACCCTTCAATCAATTCAACCATTTTTATCCTCTCAACTTGCTTTCTGTCTCAATTTGGCCATCAATTTTGGTTTTTTATTTATCTTGGATTTATATGATATATCCAAACACAAGTGGAATCTAAACATAAGTTAAGAATTTAAGATGTACAAGTCATCAAAATGAACTCACATTTTAGATAAACTATGGAATTCCAATACAACTGAAATAAGCAACATCTTAAGCAAACAGTGAGCAATCAAGTCAGCAGTAAAATCTAAATTCAACACCAGCAACATCAACTGATTATGCACAACTCTGCAGATCATAACAGGCAAACATCTTATTACGCGGGAATTTTAATCGAGACGGGATCCAGACAGCACGGGACATCCTTAGGTGGTGAGGATGGGAGGGAGGTAGTCGGATTTAGTGCCCAGAACGCGAGCTTTGGTGTCCGGGAAGAACTCAGCTCCTGGAAGTTCAGTAATCTCACCTTCGCTCGCAATCCCAATAGGGTAGCGGAGCAAGTGACCTGGCAGGTCTCGTTCTAGCTCTTCGCTGGAGTAGAGATCCCAGTACTTGTCGGCCATATCATTCACCTTCGTTGCACATTCCTCACTCTCAGGGTGGAGGAAAGCTTCATCGATCATGCCAAGGTGTTCGTACCATAGCGCCATCCTGAAACCGTGGATCTGTCCCCTTGCTGGCTGTCTGTTTGCGAGATGATATGGTTGATAGGCTCCCATGGCTATCTCGGAATCCCTTGCACCATCCATTGATCTTTGGTTGATATTTGCTGAACCAACTATGATATATTCATCATCAACTGCAACACAACAGACCGAAATTCAGATCATATGATTCAAATGGAAAACTTGTGATCAGAATGATATACTACAAATATGAAGGAAAAGATACCTATCATCATCTTGGCATGAACGTAGATCATAAAACGCCGAGCCTCCTGAGCTTTGAGATAGTCTGAGTCGGGTTCGGGTTGTTCAGAAGGTTCATATTCTCCACTCTTCTTCACTTCTCTATTACCAAGGCAGAAGAATGTCAAGTAATTTCTGGGATCCTCTTCGACACCGTTAGCTTTAAGGGCCTGAATGATATCTTTGTACATCATCTCCATCGTCCTCCGCTGCCAGTCTAATATAGCCTGTACTGAAGCACTCTCCGGAATCCCCTCGGGCCACATAGGAACCACAATGTACACGGTGAACCTTTCTCCAGCTTCGATCTTGCTGACAATCTTCAATGACAGTTCCTTCGGGATGAGATGTAGAGCTCCAATGTCTTCGACTTTAATATCGTTACAGTCCCAGCCAAAACAGCCTCCCAAGAAATACTGATTCTCTATGTAAATAAAATTTTTGGCCCGGCGTATAGCATGGATATACGCATCTTGAATGCTTCGGTCAATGATATTGTCCTTCCCACTAATCAGACCTGCTTGGGCAGCCTCATCAGGCTTTTCGGGGAAACCAAAGGCTGCCCCACCATCAATCGATCTGAATAGCTGCACGTTCCATGTGTCGTGGTCATCAGGGAACGTGACTGGAGAAGGGGGAATAACAATATCAGAGAGCTCTCTCAAGTCAACCAATACATTCTTACCACCTTGCTTCTTCCACCTCTGCTCAAAATTATACAGAACATCCCAAGCAATAGGCCCTTCCAGTCGGGAATGAATGTCATGCCACGGCTCTCGGGGTCCACCTTTGGTGATTGCAGCTCCAGTATAGTTAGGCTGATGGAAATCATTGTGATGTGCCGTATCCAATGTTCTGAAAAGTGTATGGAAGGGAGTATCGTATCTCCCGTCACAAAGATCAATGCCTCCGACAAAACTCACAACTCTCTTCTTATCCGGTTCTCCATTTGGTAAATCACTGTCTACCACCACGATCTTTTGATGATGAGTAAACATGGTGGAAATTTGCAAGTCCTGAACGAAGCTTCCGCCATCATCAGGATTGCGGGGACATAGCTTGCAGTGCACATCCGTACCCTGGAAGTACTGCTCAGTTTCTTCATCGTGGGTAGCCATTAAACCATCTTTCTTCAGTAAACCCACCGAGGTTCTGTCATCCCAGACAAGCATAAGAACCCGAACACCCTCGCTTGCTTTCTGCTTAAGGAGCTCGCCAAGAGTAGTATCTCCACCTGGCTTTGGTCTTCGTGAGTCCCTTATCAACGTGATCTCTGTGTAAACAGACCAACCAGTGATGTAAATAAAGTGCTTTGCATTCGTGATTGCATCAAACACGTCCTCCCAACATCTCTGGGGCTCATAGTTTTGCCCTCCAGATAATGGGATCTTTGGAATAAATCCATCCGGCACATGAGCATCCTGGTACAGAGAAACCCGGCATCCTCTTCTTTGGGGAAAGAAGGTATAAGGGACCCCGGGATACTTGGCACTTTTAATTCCACGAGCCCAGTTGCGATCTCTGTTAATGTCAAAAAACTGCAACTTCACATGGATCTTAGATTCTGCATCAATAGGATTCTTGTCTTCATCAAGTATCTCAACCCACTTATCTACTTCATCCCCATCCAGTAATTCCTCGACCGGCACATAAGCTCTTCCAATCAAAGTGGCACCAATGGGATTATCATCTTTGACTGTGAATATGACATTTGAGGCCATATGTGCACAGTAAATGTGAAAAGACTCATCCCACTGAGGATTGGTGGGGTTCTCTTCAATCGTTCTCGTTCTCCCAACTCTGGCCTTTTCCAAATCAATAGATGCATAGATTTTGGGAGTTCCTTCGCCGAACCCAACTTTCTCCTGGAAATTCTCCACAAACTGCACAGATGTTCCACATATGAGAAAACAGAAGACAACTAATATACAGTTAAAATAGGGACACGACACGGTTCAGATTTCCATAGCATGAATTCACCAAGTAAAAATGGAAAGCATATAAGAATGTGCACGACACGCTACTTTGTAAACTTCTGCATCTATTGCCACAGCTATGCCTAACAGCCTAAGTACTTATACTCTAGAAACAGATAATAACTCATATATTACTGTCCAACGTTCCAATACAAATCCCTTCTTTTTACCAATTTATCTTTGAAGTTTCCCAAACATCAATTACTACTACAAAGTAACTGTCAAAAGGGGCACAGACACCAGTCATTATCTGTATAGCATCTCAGAAAAACCTTGAAAGATGGACAGTAAGCGATTGATGTTCCGACTAAAGTTGCATACGGTGAAGAAAGTAATCACATCCTTAGCAGCAAGTGATAAACTCATGAATGGTGAATACGACTCCAACCAACAAAAACACCACTTAAAAGATCACAAACACAGAAATTTCATGTTACAAATAGATCAATCAAGGAACACTTGGAGCAATCAAACTGCAAAGATTGAATAACTATGAATCGAAATCAAACAAGACAAAACAAAATCCAACAACTTTCAAACAGAGAGAATAAAAACCCTCTAATGTCTACCGATCAGCACAAATATCACTCCACAAAAACAAGCACAATCTAGTCATCTATTTACACTAACAGGAAAGCAAGTTAAAATCGCAACACAACAAGATCTGGCAATTAATCATAGATAAAAAGTAAATAAAAAAGTAAAGAGTCAGAACAAAATCAATTTAAAGTAGACATCGCATCAGAATCAGACCTTGCTGAAGATATTCCCACCCCCTCCAACTTTCAGCGTGTCCACTTCATAGATCATGACATGGAGAGTTCCATGAAGCAAGTGCTGCGCCATTGATTCTCACCTGTCACCACATCAGATAAAGGTCAAAACCCCACAATCGCATTTTACAACTCCACAGTTAACCCAACCAAGTTTAATCAAAGTAGCCCAAGTTTAATCATCACAAACATATGAAATTTTAATAAACAAATTGAGGATCAGAGAGATCACAAGAGCTTACAAAGTAAGGAAAACAGAGTGGGAATTTGATCGGATCTTCTCAGTGTCAAGATTGGTAAATGGAAGAGGAGAGAGAGAGAGTGAGAAAGAAGAGCGAGAAACTCGCATTTATGTAATGAGAGGCGACGCGGTGTGGTCATTAAATTAAAGAAAATATTGATATTTGCAAATAAATGCCATTATCCATATCATAAGCTTTTCAAAAATAATTAATACTAATTGTTGAAATCGATGGGAGAAGATTTCTTGTATTGAATCAATAATACGGTACATTGGTTACATATTTTATAGACTAGGTATTCTACATATATGGTAAATTTACAATAATTACTACACTAATTTAGGCATGATATATCCCCAAATCAATCACATAATATTTTCCCGATATTATGCGATCTTATTCCAACACTCCCCCTCAAGCTAAGTGATGGGGTTCCCAATGCTTAGCTTGCCCAGTACTTCACGAAACGACTTCGAATTCACTGCTTTTGTCAAGATGTCTGCCAATTGATCTTCGGTCTTGACATAAGGCATCTCCACCACCTTTGCTTCGAGATTCTCTTTTATAAAGTGCCTATCCACTTCCACATGCTTTGTTCAATCGTGTTGTACCGGGTTTTCTGAAATACTGATTGCCGCCTTGTTGTCACAGAACAATCTACAAGGTAGCGCAGATCGAAGATCCAATTCGGTCATAAGTCTCCGTAGCCATAGTATTTCCGTCAATCCACTCTTGATTCCCCGAAATTCCGCCTCTGCACTAGAAAGTGCAACTACCTTTTGCTTCTTACTCCTCCATGTTACAAGGTTACCTCCAACAAAGGTAAAATAGCCAGCGGTAGACCTTCGATCATTTGGATTTCCCGCCCAATCTGCATCAGTAAAGCCGTGTATTTCCATGTGACCATGTTTCTCGAATACAAGCCCATGCTCGGCTGTTCCCTTCAAGTATCTGACAAGTCTTAGCACAGCTTCCCAATGTTCTTCTTGTGGTGAATGCATAAACTGACTCATTACTCCAACTGCATATGCAATATCAGGTCGTGTATGGGATAGATAGATAAGCTTACCAACTAGCCTCTGATATCTCCCCCTATCGGTCAGCTTCGCACCTTCCTTCATCTGTAACCCATGGTTCTGTACCATCGGAGTATCCGCGGGTTTGCAGTCAATCATCCCTATTTCGGCCAACAAGTCAAGTATATACTTTCTCTGATTTATGAAGATTCCCTTCTTTGACCTTAGCACCTCTATCCCTAAGAAGTACTTAAGAGGGCCGAGATCCTTCATCTCAAACTCATGGAATAAATTCTTCCTTAGTTCGGCTATCTCCTCCTCATCATCTCCAGTAATGATCATGTCGTCTACATATATGATTAAGCATGTGATCTTCCCCCCTTTTTTCTTGATAAATAAGGTATGATCTGAATTACTCTGTTCATACTCGTACTTTTTCATCACTTCTGTAAATCTCCCAAACCATGCACGTGGTGACTGCTTCAACCCGTATAGTGTCTTCTTCAGCTGACACACCTCCCCATCTGCAAACTCTCCCGTGAACCAGGTGGTGGTTCCATGAATACTGGCTTAGGTAATTCTCCGTGCAGAAATGCATTTGTCACATCAAATTGGTGGAGCGGCCAGTCTTTATTAGCAGCAATCGAGAACAGCACCCGCACGGTATTAATCTTAGCCACTGGGGAGAATGTTTCTGCATAGTCCACCCCATACGTCTGAGTGTATCCTTTCGCCACGAGTCGTGCCTTGTATCTCTCTATCGTCCCGTCTGGTCTTCTTTTTATCGTAAATACCCATCTACACCCAACAGTTCTAGCTCCTTCGGGTAGTTTCGATTTTATCCACGTACTATTCTTCATTAGGGCTTTCATTTCAACAAGCATTGCTTCTCTCCACTTCTTATGATTCATTGCCTCTTCGGCTGTCTGTGGGATTTCTTCTTCTTCGTATAGTGCAGCCTCAAATGCCCGGGCCATCTTTGTTAGGTTTCCTTGTACGAAATTTGCCACTCCATAGCGGGTTTTCTTCCCTATCCTCTCAGGGGAGTATCGTTTGGCCGGGATTCCCCTTGTACTTCGGTGAGGAAGCACGTACTTCCCTGTATCTCCATCCACGGTGTTATTCTCCTCTTGGGGTTCTGTATCAGCGGGGTCAGTAGTAACTGAAGGTTCAACACTATTTGGTTCAGGAGTTACCTCGGATATCGTCGGAGGAGGATCACTCGGGGGCGGATGAGAGGGTTCTTGTGGTGAGATTTGCTCGGCGGTAGTGACCATCGCTGGTTCTGGTGGATCCTCAGTCGAGGAGCTTGGCAACGGCACAACCCAACTTAGATAGTCCTCATGTGTAGTTGGACCACTCTCCCCCTGACTACTAAGGTGGGTATGGTAAAAGAATTCGGTTTCTAGGAAATTGCAGTTCATGGTGGTGGTGATTTTTCTAGTGGAAGGATCATAGCAACGGTAGCCTTTTTGATTCACCCCATACCCCACAAAAACACACTTGGTTGCACAAGGAGATAGTTTATTCCGCTCGTGTTTTGGGACATGAGTGTATACAGTACATCCAAAGATCTTTGGCTGAAGATTTAAGTGCACGGGTATTTTGGCTTGTTTGGAGAGAACATCAAGTGGGGTTTTCATGTTCAGTATTTTAGTCGGGAGACGATTGATCAGGTAAACAGATGTAGCAATTGCTTCGGGACAAAAAAAGTTAGGGACTTTGGATTCAATCATGAGGGCTCGGGTCATTTCTAGGATTGTTCGATTCTTTCTTTCAGCTACCCCATTTTGCTCGGGTGTATATGCACAGGAAGTTTGGTGGATCACGCCTTTATCTTTACAGAATTGGGTCATAGCACTATTTACGAATTCCCTCCCATTATCTGACCTAAGGGTTTGGATAGTGGTTCGGAATTGTGTTTGTACTAGTTTAAAGAAAGAGGTAAATCTATCAAAGACTTCAGACTTGTGTTTTAAGAAATAAATCCACGTCATTCTCGTGCAATCATCAATAAAAAGCACAAAATATCGAAATCCATTTCCAACCGTGGGTGCAGGACCCCAAACATCAGAGTGTACTAAAGAAAACATAGATTTCACACGAGTATTTGTAGGCTTAAAAGACTGTCTACGGCTCTTGGCCAAAACACAAGTTTCACATGAAAAATCAGAAGAAATTGAAAGTTTTGGGTAAAGTAATTTAAAGTAACCAGGAGAAGGGTGTCCTAGTCTTCGGTGCCAGAGCCAAGTTTCCTGTTTTGTGGATCCGTGAGCTAGCATCGCACTGCCATGTTGAGCTATCTCGTCCACATAGTAAAGCCCTTGCTTTCAGTGCCACGCCCAAGAATCCTCCTCGTCTGAATATCCTGTAAAATACAAAAGTCGGGATTCATCATAAGTGTGCAGTTTAATTCCTTGGTCACATGGCTAATAGACATCAATCTTTGAGATAAAGTAGGAACATATAAACAATTCCTAAGTCTGAGTGTAGGAGATATTTCAATTGTGCCAGATCCTTCAACCGTAATTAATTCCCCATTTGCAGTTCTAATAAAGGATTTAGTGCTTCCATCAAAAATAAGAAAATCACGTCTATCCGGAGTCATGGTATCAGTTGCCCCACAATCAAATATCCAGCCCTTAGAGTGTTTATCAAATATATCATATACGTGAAATGCAGCGGAAGTTTCTAGTAGGGGTGCAAACCGATTATTTGACACAAAATTGGGGTAATTGGGGAATTTCTGAACTGTATGGGGTCTAAATTCAATTTCCAGAGGATCAGGAGGCTGAATCTCAATTTTTAAGGGATCAGGGGGTCGAAAAATAATGGGGTGGGGTTTATGTTGATATTTTCTAAAATTTGGGGGTATCATCACAGAATTAAAAAAGGAAAGTGAGTTAGGGTTTGGCATTGTGCCAAACCCGTTACCTCCTCCCGCCGTCTCCTCTGGCGATTTCACTCTTCCGGCGAAATTGCCTGCTCCCCTCACGTTGCCACCGTTTGGGGGGTTCTCCTGATGCGTACCCATCCCGATTGTAGTCTGATTCCCATGATTTCCGGTGTCATTCCTCCACTGTGCTCCCTCTCCGTTTACTGCAACGGCGAGCTTGGCCTGAGCGGCCCTCGCCTTTTGTCGCTCTTCCCACCACTCCGGGTATCCCAGTCTTTTGAAGCAATTCTCCCATGTATGCTTCTGTTTCCCACAGTGGGAGCACCACAATTTTGAGGTGTCGGGTCGTTGGCCTCCCGATCGGTTGGTGGCGGGGGGGCGCGGTGGTGCGCCGCGATTCGGTGGTGTGCCGCGGTTTGGTGGTCGCTGACTCTGTCCGATTGAGTTCTGTCCGATAGCCGCGAATCCATGTCCGATTTCACCCCCAAATGATGAATCGGCGCTGCCGTCGGCTTCTCCAGTGGGTGTCGACGATGTCGGTGGCATGATTCGACGTCGAGCCGCCTCCGTCTTCACCCACCCATAGGCTGCCGCTACTGATGGGTATGGGTCTTCTTTCAAGATCTCTCTCCGGACAGAGTCGTACTCTTGGTTTAGTCCCGTAAGGAACTTGATTAATCGCTTCTCATTCGAGTGCACTCTGTATTGGCTGACTCCTTTGTCGCAGCAAGTTACGGGCTGCTTTTGGGAACGATCAATGTCCACCCATAATCCGTGGAGCTTTCGGTAATACGTTTCTAAATCGAGATTTCCCTGTTTAATTGCGATTACCTTTTCTTCCAGATCGTAGATAAGGTATTTATCCGCCATGTTTTCGAAAGTCACAGCGAGGCTCTCCCACAGCGCCTTCGATGTTTGGTGATGGGCAAAATCCGAGATGATGTCATTCTCGATGTTGTCCACGATCCATGAGAACACTACTAGGTCGTTCTCCTCCCACTCGTCGAATCCCTTGCTCCCCGGTTCTGGGGGATCGTTTTTGATGTAAGAATACGCCCCTCGGCCGCCGATCTTTACTTTGATCAGTCTCGACCATAAAGGGTAGTTTTTCCCATTCAACTTGAATGCTATAGTGATGCTCTTGCTATTCCTCAAGCTTTTCGTCTGTTCTTGGTTCGGTTTCTTCTCATCCTCTGAATCTGACATTTTTTTTGGTGTTTTTCTGGGCTGATTTTGGCTAATAACAGGTCGGGTAAAGGTATATCGGCTATGATGAAATTTTTCTGAGCCGGGATCGTTTCTGCTCTGAGGCCATGTTGAAATCGATGGGAGAAGATTTCTTGTATTGAATCAATAATACGGTACATTGGTTACATATTTTATAGACTAGGTATTCTACATATATGGTAAATTTACAATAATTACTACACTAATTTAGGCATGATATATCCCCAAATCAATCACATAATATTCTCCCGATATTATGCGATCTTATTCCAACACTAATGTTCCTTCTATTTTTGTTTATTATAACTTGAAGTTCAAATAAAATATCTTACCAATTAAATTAATTACATTTTATTATCGTTATTCATATAAATAATTATAATGTTAGCCATATCATAAGTTTCCATTTCCCAATCAACTCATTTGACTTAGGAAAAAAGGACAAGATCCCAAGTCGTTTTCAGCGGTATATTTGATTCTAAGAGCATCCACAACCGTGCTCTTGCCAGCGGCACGGTTGTGGGCCCTGGCGGTACTATTCATGCCTGCTCTCTGGCAAGAGCACAACACCCACAACTGTGCTCTTCCGCAAGGACGAGCACAATTAATATAAAATTCAATTAAACAATAACATTTCCATAATATTAAAATCCATTTAAAAACCATAATAAATATTACAAATTACAAATAAAATTAAAAAATACATAATTAAAATCCTAAAAAATAAAAATTACATAATTAAACTCCTTAAAATTAAAAATTACATAATTAAAATCCTAAAAATTAAAAATTACATAATTAAACTCCTAATAAGACTACGCATCCGGCGGGATCAACCCCAATTGTTTTTGGAGACCTTTTATCATGATCTCGTGTGTTTCAAGTTGCGTGGGGGTCATAGATGACCTATCGGCCATATTGAGTTGGCTTAAGAGCATCCACAGCGAGTTGTTCGGGGTTCCAACCGTGGGAGCCCGAAGGGTTATCGTCTTGGCCGGACATAGTGATGTTATAGGGTATGAGAGAATGAAGATGAAAATGGATATGAGAGAATGGAGATGAGAATGGATATTGGAGAATGATGATGAGAGTTGTGTAGTTTGATGTGAATTTTTGGGGTGAAATTGGGGGTATTTATAGATGAAAGTGTGTATTTTTGGGGTAAAAAAATGAAAAAAAAAATTAAAAAGGTGTAAAAAACGGTTATAAACGGATATATTTTTTTGGGGAAGTGAAATTTTTTTTATTTTTTATCAGTTTTTTAATAAAAAACCGATTTTTTTTAAAAAATATAAAAATGTTTAAATGCAACGGTCGAGCCGTTGACGAATGGGAGCGCGTCACGTGTGCGTCCGCTGGCACGGACGTGCTCGATACATCGAGCAGCGCCGTGCCAGCGGCGCGGACGGCGGTGGCGACGGTCGACGGACGCCACCGCTGCGCATGCTCTAATGTATTTATTTAGTTTGTTTATAATTTAGATTAGGCAAGATACTATGTGTGTGTAAAGAGGAATTAAATAATACTATTAGCTTTGAGCTAATTATAATTAACTTCGGCTAATACTTTTCCATCCCATATTTTTTGTTAAAATGTCTATATCATAAAAATTCTTGTAGTTTATTAGCCTGGCCATGTCTAGTTTGTGCTTGATTTTCAAATAATTTTGGGTCAATCTTAGATGTTTGAAAGCAACTTTTCAATAAAATTTGCAATATGTAGAGTTGGTTTTGGATTAGTAGGATAAAGAATCGAAGAAAAACGAAAACAGCGAGTCCTAACTTTCAATAAATGTAATAGTACATGGTAGTACTATAACAAAAATAGTATTATTTGTATTAATATTGATTGCTAATTAAACTGCAATTATTCATAGTCGATTAAATGGACGGACCTCTTACTTTCGATATATAATTAAACTTTTACGTGTTTATTCAGTGTGTAACGACTTATTGATCCAAGTTGCGACGTGCCTTTTTTTATTAGTATTTTGATAATTTAGATAGTGGCTATTATTTATTATTTATTAACCTAGTGAGGGTAGGAAAGTTATTCGAATTAGCAAACTAAATTCTGATGAATCCTTATTCAAATTGCAGATTAATTGTGTGTGGACTAATCGGAACAAAAATTCAAACGCATAAATAAGATTTTCTAAAAATACAAATAGACGTTTGACTTTACTTAACATAAAAAAAATTAAAAAATAGTTGAAGCAAGTCATGTAGTATTTTTTCAATATTAGTATTTATTTTCAACTTTCTTCTAATAAAATCTTTAATTCGAAATTCTCTCTATCATCAAGTAATTCTAGAGAGATTATATTCCAAAAAACGCTACAAAAAATTTATAAATTGTTAATACTACCTATGTAAAAAAAAACGTCTCATTTCGGTATTTTTATCTATCAACCAATAAAAGTTTCATTTACTTTTTATCATTTTTAGTAATAGATCTCACATCTCACTAATTTTATCCATTCACATTTCTGATAGTAGTATATAAAAGTAGATCCACCTTCCACTTTACCTTTTTCCACTTATTTTTCAGTATATATTCTTCGTCATAATTAAGTTGAGTCAAAACATTTAGGCACAAAGATTAAGATATTGTGTTGAAAAATAGCAGAGAAAAACAAAGTAGAAAAGATAAAAATAGAGTAAAGTGAGTGATAGAATAAAGTAAGAGTGATTAAATGTCTTATTTTTTTTCAAAAAATGAAATGAATCAACTTAGTTGGAAAATCACCAAAAATAATACTCCCTCCGTCCCTGATTAACAGTCATTATTTTCCATTTCGGTTCGTCCCCCATTAAGAGTCACTATTCCTACTTACCATATTTGGACATCAAAATTACCCTTATTGTTGGCAAAATTTACAAGAAATGCCATTATTTACATTAAAAAAAGGAAATAAAAATCCCATTAGGGTTTGCAGTCAACTCTCTCATTCACTCTCGATTCATCTCTCTCATTCACTCTCTCTCACTCTCGATTCAACTCTCGCATTCACTCTTTCTCACTCTCGATTCTCTCTCTCATTAATCCTCTCAATCTAGATTTCTCCGCCTCACTCACTCTCCCCCTCCGCCTCCCTCCGAATCGATGGACACTATTGTCCCTGAAACACCGACGGACTGGGTTGATTACGACGAAATTGGTCGTCGGTCCGTGGTTCACATTGTTCCACCTTTCATAGGCGACGACGGGGCTGAAGGTCCGACACCCCCTGATTTGGTCTTTTACGGATCTGAAACCGAAGCTCCGTCCAACGCTCTCGACGGATCTGAAACCGAAGCTCCGGCTAAGGGTTTCGACGGATCTGAAACTGCAGATCCGTCCGAGGGCTTCTACGGTTCTGAAACGCTACCTCTGCCCCCATTAATCGACGAATCTAAAACCGAAGCTCCGGCTAAGGGTTTCGACGGATCTAAAATTACAGATCCTTCCGAGGGCTTCTACGGTTCTGAAACTCTACCTCCGTCCCCATTAATCGACAGATCTGAAACCGAAGCTCCGGCTAAGGGTTTCGACGGATCTGAAACTCAGCCTCCGTCGCACCCGTTTGACTGGTCGGAGACACCTTCCATTGGTTTGGATGACATCGAGGAAGGCATGGCCGCATCAATGCAGCCGGCGATGGAGCCAAATAGAGAGTACACCGACAATGAAAAAGCAATGCTATTAATCATGTTTCCTTGCCTCAAGGATCTCATCTGATTTGTGAGTTTCTTTCTGATTTTAAGGAAATGCAGCCTATTTTGCATGTACTCCATCTTTATGTGCATTGCTCCATGCTTATGTGATATTGCTCCATGTTTATGCGATATTGAGGCAGTGGGAATTGTTGATGAATGTTTATGTGAAATTGAGGCAGTGGGAATCGAAGATGAATGTTTATGTGCATTAGTGTGGCTGTTGTAAGTGTCCTCTGATGTCCCTATGCATTGTGTTGTTGTCCATATGCCCTGTGATGAAGCTTTTCTAAGGAAAAGCTCAGCCACCCCTGTGTATGGTTTGGAGGCTGTGTTAGTGTCCTCCGATGTCCCTATGCATTGTGTTGTTGTCCATATGCCCTGTGATGAAGCTTTTGAAGGGGCTGGCAGCGGAAGCGTGCGTGACAAAACGGATCACATGAATTTGATCTATTTAGCAGATTATTTAGACAAAATCTATTCGCGTAATTATCACATGTATCATGCTCATAACTTGAACTAAAACATGCTTTAGCACATTAAATTCCTAAAACATGCTTACTACGGAATTAGCCAATTTACCTCGTTGATTCAATCAAGAATCGATGATGGCTTGCTCCGTCTCCACGTGAAGATCTTCAATACAAGACCTCGGATCTTCTGACTGGTGTCCCGGACTATACGTTGATATTTGTGTGGGCAAATCTCACCAACGTACTAGGACTCGAATAATGGAAGACAGAACTCAGCTCACGGAGGAGAGCACAATTTTCGAAAATTCTCTTAAAGGAGGGGGACGAAAATTTTATGAATAAATTGTTGTGTTTTCTGTCTCCTTTATTCTCATATTTATATAAGTCACATATTGGGCCAAGTCAGGGATCTAAGGAAGAATCTGGAACAGGCCTCACCCAATTAGCTTTTTACTAATTAAATTGAACCCACAATTTAATATAAGCTTATATTGGAATATTACGAGCAGCCACTACAGAAGTAATATTGCACTGCCTTCCAAATCCGAAATTACAAGTATTCCGGGTTTCCTTTAATTGTATTTGATTTATTTCCCGCGCTTAAGATGGAAACATCCATTAATTAATTAATGTCTGCTATAGACTTAATTAATTAACACATTTCGAATTCCAAGAGTGGACTTAGCAAGAAACTCTTATTTATTATTCATAGAGTAATCAAACTCCAACTAGCTAGGTTCTGAATAATAAAACCTCGTTTCGAGCTCCTCTTGTGGATGTTATCAAACGAGACTCTCCTCGCGCACGTTTCAACATAATAGCAATCCTAGCACCTCTAGATAATGATCACCACTACCCAATATACCTGGATCGTTGGGTTACGAAAAACCCTCACCTTTGGTAAGTCAAAGTAGTGGATACTCAATATCGTATGCTCAATGCTAACGTACATTGATTAAGAAATTAATTCTCAAGACCTCGTCTTTCAGTAGATAGCATAAAGACTCGTCTTGCTGTTAGATCCATTCAGTGCTATACCACACCAACGTCATCTTATTTCAATAAGGTTTAGAAATAATCGGACTGACATTGCAACCTTTCACGATAGGTAGTCTAGGCCTATCTAGGTTGTGAAATTCTTATTTTTCTTTGTTTAGAACTGACCGTGTTACCTTAAATTGGACGACGCCCACAACCGGTCTACTAAAACAAAGACTTAGACTTTGTTACGTTTGCTCATACATTTAAATATGCAATAAACAACCATTAAATGTAAAACATAACAACATTATGACAAAAATAATCTGTTGCATTTATTGGAAAATAACCATTAGAGTTTTACAGTATCCAATCACTTGAAAGGTGATTTCTAGTATACAAAACCCTAACAGCTTTTCTGCGTACTTGGCTCAACCACCCTTGTGTATGGTTTGGAGGCTGTTGTAAGTGTAATGTGTTGCTCCTATGCCTTGTGCTGTTGTCCATATGCCCTGTGATGAAGCTTTGCTGAGGGAAATGCAAAAAAAGCCACCCCCTATGAAGGCTGATTTCATGTGATAATACAAAAAATATTCACTGATTACTTAATAGGGTGTACAGTGATGATGTTTATACAAAATGCAGCCTATTTAGCTTAGTAAGCCACCCCCTATGAAGGGTTTGGAGGCTGATGCCATGTGATGAAACTTTTCTGATGGCATTAAAAAAAATGTAGCCTATGCACAAAAAAAGAGTTTACATCTTAAACACAAACATATGTTGGTGCTTATACTGTAACTCCATCACCTAATATTATGTCTAGTACCCTAAAGCATGGTTAAGAGGCCCTATGTCATATGTGTCTCCAGTGTTGTTTTCAGGCAGCTTTAGGTACTCCAAACTCTCTCTCACCAAACCCTCTTCAACATGAAGTTGTAAAGGCAACCCCTCTGTTCTGTGCAATCTGTCTTTGTTTAAATGAGGGATCTTGTAGTCATTCTTCCCATGCACTTCTAATATTGCTGTCAAACAGCTTTGCAATATGATGAATACTCTATTGAGAGTTTGTGGTGAGAGTTCTTCAAATGAGGTAAACACATTCCTCAGCAAGTCATCTACACTTGTGGCTATTTTGTCATCTTGAAGTGATTGTATTGCCCTAAAATACCCAAGGTCTAACACATTTGTGTCTGGGGAGTTGGGCGGTTGGCTAATTAGATGGAATTCAAACCCATCAGTACTAGGAAGTGACTCAAACTGTTGGTCAGCAGCTCTTAGGTGAGGTTTGGCATATCTTGCTGGATGAAAATCTTCTTGCTTGCATTAGCTGGCCACTTGGCCTTGATTGTTGGTATAATCTGTGCATGATATGTGTATGTGACTAAGTGATGACATTAATAATGTCTGATAGATTTAATGACAGAATAAATTGGTATACCTGGTTTAGGAGACAAGTTGTCATGATTTCCTTGTTAATGGATTGAATAGGCTTTGTCTCAATTGTCCCTTTTGGCCTGTTCTTTGAACTTCTTTTGACTAGTACTTCCTTTGTGAACGGGAATAAGCCTACTTTACCATCAAATATGGTTTCCCCATCACTGCCAATAAGTGGCCTACTGACAGCAACCATGAACATCACTTTAGTGATGAATCTCTTGAACTTACAGGACCTGTATGGCACATCTTCATCGGGCAAAAGGTAGTATCTGTCTGATGTCTTTGTCATGTAGAACCATTTCTCGTCAATATGAACAATGTTGTGCATTGAATGGTAAAGAAGTTTACCATCAGCTAATGTTGGTTGAATATGAGCAAGACACCATTTCATCCTTGCAATTTTGTTGCTTTCAGTCAGTATAGGCTTGACAACACTTGTATGAGGTTTCAACTGATTACTCTTAATAAATCTACCAATTGTTGTCTTGCTTACTTCCATCTTAGAAGCAACCTTCCTTATGGTTGATCTCTCAAGCATGGATAGGTTTCTAAACTTTTCTTCATCTTGCATGAGTTTATCTTTGTGTTGATAACCTGTTGCTTTGCCTTGCATCATGACAGGTTCCCCTCGGTCTATTTGCTGCTTGCTGATCTGCCAAATTCTTAGTGCTGTCCTTTTATGGATGTTGAATCGTTTGGCTGCCTCTGTAAAAGAACCTCTTGGCAGCACTCCAGCCTTACTTCGCTGTAGAAGAAACTGCGCAATGAGGTTTTTTTGTTGGCTGTTCAACGCTAATGAAACCCGCTCCCTTCCACCCTGCCCCTGCTCCTGCTGCTCGTGCTCATGGTCCAACTCTCGGACCACCTCAAGCTCCATTGCCCAGTGATGAAGATTTTCGGAGGGTATTTCACTTTAAATATGTTTTCCTTTCTTTTTTGTTTTGGTTGGTGGAAGTAAATGAAGAGTAGAAATGAAAGTATTTATAGGAGTTGGTGGACTTTGAAAATCCTTGTAAATGTTCCCTCCTTGTTGTACAAATTCCCTCCATGGAATGAAATTGGCTTTCCCTCTTTATTTTTTGGCAGGAGTTTGAATTTGAGCCATTTTTTTTCAATCCTCTGAGGTCTCTATATTGCAAATGCAGCCTATTTTTTTTTCCATTCAATTTTGCTAACACAAGTTTAATTAATCAAGTGTAATCAATGGAATTTATTTAATCACTACACCATTATCTAATCCTCCAAAATTTATTTGCACATTGAATAGTTTAATTAAATTTATTACACCAAAAGTCAAAGAGGTCACATATTTGACTACCTAACTTCATTTATTACACCACACATTTAAATAGTTCCTTAAAACCAGTGCAGAGTCAAAGAGTGACTTCTAATTGGAGACGGATGGAGTATTACTCAACTTAATTGGACGAGACATACGAGACGAGTAGTATTTCTTAACAATGTGGTCTTGTAATCATGGATAGAAATGATAGATGGAGGGAGTAAGAGCAGGAATAAAGCTTGGGGTCGGGCCGCATCTCGCGAGTCCCGGCCCGTCCCGCGCGTTGGAGGAGGAGGTGGCACGGCCTGGGCCGGTCCCCGTGCCGCGATCGCGGCCTGGTGCCCGTCCCACGGCCCGGCCTGGGACGGCATTATTCGGGAGCCGGGCAGCATCCCCGAGTCCCGGCCCAGCGTTACACGCTTCTCGGGTCGGGCCGCAACCGATTTTTATTTATTTTTTTTAAATTCGAAATTTTTTTATAAATACTACTCCTTTTCATACACATTCAACTTCAAATCTCTTCTTATAATTCCAAAAAATGCCTCCTCGTCAAAGAATATTCGAAGATCAATTGACCCGGGTGTTAGGCGAGGCGCTGCCGGCAATCCAAGAAGAAATGAACAATGGAGTTGAACCCTTCCATGCTTGGAACGAAGAACAAACCCGGGTACCACGTTCCCGGATGTATATTCACCGGGACCGTGAAGCAGCTGCGTTGCAGCTTTTCACGGATTATTTCTCAAGAGATCCGCGATGGAGAGATCAGATGTTCCGTCGCCGGTTCCGGATGCGGAGGCCTTTGTTCCTACGCATTGTCAACGCAGTTGTATCTCGTGACATGTATTTCGGCCAAACTACCGATGCTGTGGGCCGGCAAAGTATATCGACGTTGCAGAAATGCACGCCTGCCATTCGTCAACTCGCTTACGGAACTACATCAGATATGTTCGATGAGTATCTCCATGTAAGCGAGCCTACTGGACGGGAGTGTCTCGCGAGATTCTGTCGGACAGTCATCGAAGAATTCAAGGATACGTACTTGAGAAAGCCAACGAACGACGACGTTAGAAAGTTGGTCGACATGCATGAACGGGTCCACGGCTTCCCGGGATGCTTGGAAGCATCGACTGTATGCACTGGCAGTGGAAGAATTGTCCAACGGCTTGGAGAGGACAATACACTAGCGGGCACAAGGGCACACATCCGACGATTATCTTGGAGGCCGTTGCCGACCAACGATTGTGGATCTGGCATGCCTACTTTGGTGTCGCGGGGTCCAACAATAACCTCAATGTGTTGAACGAGTCTCCATTATTCAACGACTTGTGTGCCGGGCGAGCACCGAATATAGAGTTCACGGCCAACCAACGTCGGTATAGTATGGGGTACTATCTGGGAGACGGGATCTACCCTCGATGGCCCGTGTTCGTGAAGACTATCACAGCTCCGACAACCGATCGGAGGGCAATGTTTGCCCGAAGGCAAGAGGCGGCTCGGAAAGATGTCGAGCGTGCATTCAGAGTCCTCCAAGCGCGGTGGGCTATCGTGAAGGGAGCGGCCCGTGGTTGGCAGCGGTCACACATCGCCGACATCATGTATGCATATATCATAATGCATAACATGATCGTTGAGGACGAGCAATATAACATCACATCGTGGAGCGACGATCCGCTCGCCAGCACCGGGAGTGACTACGTTGTCACCGAGCCGCCCGTGCAGGGCCTTCCTCCCGACATTCGCAATGTCATGGCCCGTTCAGCTGCGATGCGCCAAGAGGAACAACACACTCGCCTCCAAGCCGATCTAATCGAAGAAATTTGGACTCGCACCAACGTTTTCCAGCATTGACGTTATGTTTTTATGTATTTTATTTTCAGTTTTAAAATTTATATGTTGTAATTTTGCAGTATTCGGCGAAATTAAATTTTTCGTGTTATAAATCTCCGGCGTTTTTTATTTTATGTTTAAAATAGGTTGGAGTTGTGAATAGTGTCATTTATTAGTTGCGGCCCGAGTTGCGGCCGGCAGGGTTGGAGGCTTCTCAGGCCAGGCCGCAACTGTAGAGGAATGATGACGTGGAGGGGACTTGGGGCCGGAACTTGGGACGGGGTTATTTATGCTCTAAAAGATTTTAAAATTAAAATTTAGCAAAATATCGGTTGAATCATGGGAAAGTCTTTTCAATCATAAACCGGATTACGTGTAAAGAAGAAAAAGTGAGTTGCCGACAGACTTAATGACGTTGCAATTGGGGGATCCAAGATCTAATCCATTGACCACGTGTTATTAAGTTAGAAAATACAGTACATTAAATAATTCTGATCCAAATCATTCTATTTTAATATTTTAATATTTAAATATTCATATATTCCTTTTAATCTTACATGGAAAATCCAACAACGAAAGAATTTGCAACGAAAATAAAGATTAAATGAAACGCATATATTTTAGAAATTATTTTGATACATTTATTCGAGGGATCATTTCAACTACACACTACTTGTGACATCCGTAACCCAAATCATACATCATATTGCATAATTACCTATTTTATTATAATTACATGAAATATTTTAGAGATTTAAGTGGGTTGCTATATCATGTGGTGTTTAGTAAACTATGAGAGATTAAGTTAATTATAACTTTTTGTATCTAGAAATATACTTTCATGATATTAGCAATTATGTGTCACATAATTACATGTAATTGAGTTTTAAATTAGAATAATGGATTTATGTGTTAGATGTTTATGTATATGTACGTGTTAGACTAGGAGTATTTTTCTAATTACTAAGCTATGTTTATATATTTATATATAATATATGAAATGATATTTTTTTAGTACTAATTATATAAGTGACGCGTAGCACTAGTACTTAACTAAGAACATGCCATTTGGAGTTAAACTATCAAACTTATATGCATGAGTCGGCAATTGACCGACGTGAATGTTTGTAAATTATTATTCATATTTATGCATCAATATATAAAAAAAGAAAGGAGATTTTTAGGAGAGTTCAGTGGAAGGAAAAAAAAACATACGTGATTCTTATATGATATAGTAACATAATTATAGTACATATATATTATTAATAAGGATGTGGCTTATATTATCAGTTAAATAAGGAACATATAGTTTTGAAGATAGTGCATACAAGTGTCAAATTTTAAGGTTTGCATGCATAAGTATATATACAGGAGTGCCATTTGTAATTAAATTAAATAAAGTAAATGAAAGGTTATGTAATATATGTGGCCATTTATTAAACTTTCATGCACAATAGCAATAAATTGCAGTGTTTTCTTTATATTAAATTATTTACAAGGGTCGTCGAGCAATAGTTATTTAGTTTCCCCACGTCGGCCAAACCGACTTAAGACACACATATATTTCATTAACAATTCTTTATTAGGCAAGAGGGGAGGAATAGTTAAAAAAAAGGAGGGGAGAAGAGAAACAGAGGATTAGAAAAAGGGAAACTAGTGAAGGAAAAAAGAAATGAGGAAGGGAAATATTATTCCAGTAGGAGGAAATTTTGAAGGAACAAGGGTCGTAGATGGAAAGATGGATTCAAAAGTTCAGACAACTATTATCGAAGTCAAGGTGTGTATAAATCACACTTTTAATTTTACCTGTTTTATTTGCTTCCTTGCTAGGTGTTAAATAAAATGAATGATTTGATTATATGATGTGATCCAATATGATTATGTGTTATTTGATATAGATTGTGGAATATGATATGGATATGTGATTGGTGCAATGAATATGATGTTGTAAATGAATTATATGATAGAAATGTGTAATTGATGTTTTACATATGGTATTGAAAGTACATGAATCATGTGATTAAAAAGGATCTGTGACAGCCTTGTACTGGATCTGAAATTACAGAGGGACCTATGAGTCCAAATACAGAGGGACCTATGTGTCCAAATATAGAGGGACCTATGAGTCCAAATACAGAGGGACCTATGAGTCCAAATCATAATGGGACCTACGGGTCAATCATAGAGGAATCCCGGGCAGATACCAGGCTTGACTGTTACAGAATAATAAACTGAATAGAGTGGCATATGCATATGAATATGAAATGGTTTGTTTTTAAATTATGTTATATATATATATATATATTGTTTCTGATTATATGTATTGATGAAAGAATATGTTTGATGTTTGTATCATGTGAGATTAAAGGTGGAAATTTATATATACTGAGTTGTGGCTCATATAAACCACTAAATTTTTCAGGAATAAGATAGCAGTAATGTTTTGACTGACATGGGTCATAGGAACTCCACATGTTTATCAGGTTCGGCGGCTGACGCATATTGGCAACCTTCTCATCCTCATCTTTTTGCATGTAGATAAATGTATAGTATATAGAGTGGTGAGAGGGTTCCACTACTTTACAAGATATTTTGAAATATGTATCGGATAAGTGTTGGTTTGAACTTATATAATATGAGTGTTCTATGAATTAGACACTGTATTGATTGCTTTTATGATAAATGATTTATTTATTAAAAGAATATATGTCAGAGGGGTTGAGGTGTGACAGTTTAGGTGGTATCAGAGCGGGGATAGAATCCCGCTGGGACATAGTATTCATGTATATCATATGATACATTTATGTTATAAGTTTCATTTGCATTTGTATTGTCATGAACATATCTCACTGAGGAGAGAAGAGTCAGCCGCCCTGCATCATCAATTAATTATAGAAACATCTCATATACATATTGCATCATATGATGATTTCCAATAAATACATGGACCAATGATGAGTCAAAGAGGTAGAAACATTAAATAGCACCGAAAAGTGGAATTGTTGCCTTTATGAGACTACTGATCCGACCGAGGCCGAGATAGGGTTGAAAAGGATAGAACATGTGTTCAATCGTATGAGTTGTATGTCAGACGAGCGTTTTGATTACATAGTGTCTTTTCTTTGAAGCAATACTTACTATTGGTGAGAAACAGTCCCACAAGCTATTATACAATCTTTGGTACTAAGTTCAGACGATTTTTCTAGAGAATTTAATGATAAATATATGCAAGAAGTGTATTGTGATGATGAAGTAAAGAGAGATTCTGTCTTTAAACAAGAACTATGTTTGTTGTTGATTATGAGCTGGCATTGTTTCAATATACACGGTTTAACTAGACTGCGTGGTGCGAGTTAATTCAGTTGAGCTGCCAGCGAATATTGATTCTCTTATTCATACACAAATTTGATATTATCATGGGTATAGATTGGTTGTCACTTCATCGAACTAAGGCAGCTTGTCATGTTAAAGAAATGGTAATATAATCATCGAGACGAGATGGAGTGATATTTAATGGTATCAACCAATGGCAACTTGTCTTATATTAGCTACATCGACTTTTCAATTTATTCGAAGTGGAAATCTTTCTGGATTATCACCTGATCAAGAGACAAACTTCACTATTGAGTTACTACCAGGTACTGCATCTATTTCTATTCATCCTTATCAAATGTCTTGATTAGAGTTTCAAGAGTTAAATAAATAGTTACAAGAGTTGTCAGACAAGAGATATGTATGACTCAATGTTTTACTTTGGAGAGCACCAATATTATTTTTGAAGAAGAAAGCCGACACACTGCGACATTATATACACTATTGGAAGTCGAATCAAGTGACTGTGAAGAATAAATATCTATTGCCGAGAATAGAAGACTTATTTGATCAATTTCAAGGTACATGATATTATGTTATTTACAGTAATGCACTGCAACATGGATTTGGTTTTCTATTTCTGATCTGGATTTCTATTAAAAAAATGGAAAGTTTATTGCTTATGCGTCAAGGACAATCACGAGTACATGAAGCTTCTTATTATATATCTGATCTGGATTTAACAGTGTGGTTTTCCTTCGAAGACTTGGCATCATTATTTGTATGGAGGACTACGTCAAATTCTGGTTGATCACGAGAGTTTGAAATATTTGAAGAGTGAGAATGAGTTGAATATGAGACTAAGACATTGGATGGAGTTCTTACAGAATATGATAGCACCATCGAATACTATCTTAAGAAGGTGAATGTTGTTACAGATACTTTGAGTTACAAATCAAGCAGAGTGATTACATATATACAAATATCATTATTAGAGTATTATTGTTGGTCGAAGAGGAAGAAGAAAGTCGTAAAGTTTGTTTCGAGGTGTTTGACATGTCAACTTGTTAAAGCAGACAATCATATGTCTACAGGTTTGTTGAAGCCTTTAGCTATTATAGTCTTGAAATGAGAACGCAATTACGATATTTTGCTATAGGTTACTGAGAACACAAAAAGGTAAGTTGAATCCTCGTTATATTGGACCCTATGATATTGTCGAACGAGTTGGACCATTGGCGTGCAGGTTAGCACTACCTCCGGAATTAGTACAGATTCATAATGTTTTCCACGTCAGTATGCTTCGACGTTATCGGTATGATCCGTCACATGTTCTGAGAGATCCTGATATACAGATTTCTGAGAATCTGAGTTACATAGAGGAACCAGTTAATATTGTAGACCGACAGGTTAAACAATTGCAAAGAAAAGAGATCCCAATGGTTAAAGTTAGTTGGCGGAATCATAGGGTCGAAGAGGCTGCTTAGGAAACTGAAGAAAAAAATGAGAAAGAACTATCCACATCTGTTTACGGGTTAGTGATTTTATTGGATGCATTAACTCATGGGAAAAGCGAATTTTGCGGACAAAATTCTTAAAGAGGGGAAGAATTGTGACATCCGTAACCCAAATCATACATCATATTGCATAATTACCTATTTTATTATAATTACATGAAATATTTTAGAGATTTAAGTGGGTTGCTATATCATGTGGTGTTTAGTAAACTATGAGAGATTAAGTTAATTATAACTTTTTGTATCTAGAAATATTCTTTCATGATATTAGCAATTATGTGTCACATAATTACATGTAATTGAGTTTTAAATTAGAATAATGGATTTATGTGTTAGATGTTTATGTATATGTACGTGTTAGACTAGGAGTATTTTTCTAATTACTAAGCTATGTTTATATATTTATATATAATATATGAAATGATATTTTTTTAGTACTAATTATATAAGTGACGCGTAGCACTAGTACTTAACTAAGAACATGCCATTTGGAGTTAAACTATCAAACTTATATGCATGAGTCGGCAATTGACCGACGTGAATGTTTGTAAATTATTATTCATATTTATGCATCAATATATAAAAAAAGAAAGGAGATTTTTAGGAGAGTTCAGTGGAAGGAAAAAAAAACATACGTGATTCTTATATGATATAGTAACATAATTATAGTACATATATATTATTAATAAGGATGTGGCTTATATTATCAGTTAAATAAGGAACATATAGTTTTGAAGATAGTGCATACAAGTGTCAAATTTTAAGGTTTGCATGCATAAGTATATATACAGGAGTGCCATTTGTAATTAAATTAAATAAAGTAAATGAAAGGTTATGTAATATATGTGGCCATTTATTAAACTTTCATGCACAATAGCAATAAATTGCAGTGTTTTCTTTATATTAAATTATTTACAAGGGTCGTGGAGCAATAGTTATTTAGTTTCCCCACGTCGGCCAAACCGACTTAAGACACACATATATTTCATTAACAATTCTTTATTAGGCAAGAGGGGAGGAATAGTTAAAAAAAAAGGAGGGGAGAAGAGAAACAGAGGATTAGAAAAAGGGAAACTAGTGAAGGAAAAAAGAAATGAGGAAGGGAAATATTATTCCAGTAGGAGGAAATTTTGAAGGAACAAGGGTCGTAGATGGAAAGATGGATTCAAAAGTTCAGACAACTATTATCGAAGTCAAGGTGTGTATAAATCACACTTTTAATTTTACCTGTTTTATTTGCTTCCTTGCTAGGTGTTAAATAAAATGAATGATTTGATTATATGATGTGATCCAATATGATTATGTGTTATTTGATATAGATTGTGGAATATGATATGGATATGTGATTGGTGCAATGAATATGATGTTGTAAATGAATTATATGATAGAAATGTGTAATTGATGTTTTACATATGGTATTGAAAGTACATGAATCATGTGATTAAAAAGGATCTGTGACAGCCTTGTACTGGATCTGAAATTACAGAGGGACCTATGAGTCCAAATACAGAGGGACCTATGTGTCCAAATATAGAGGGACCTATGAGTCCAAATACAGAGGGACCTATGAGTCCAAATCATAATGGGACCTACGGGTCAATCATAGAGGAATCCCGGGCAGATACCAGGCTTGACTGTTACAGAATAATAAACTGAATAGAGTGGCATATGCATATGAATATGAAATGGTTTGTTTTTAAATTATGTTATATATATATATATTGTTTCTGATTATATGTATTGATGAAAGAATATGTTTGATGTTTGTATCATGTGAGATTAAAGGTGGAAATTTATATATACTGAGTTGTGGCTCATATAAACCACTAAATTTTTCAGGAATAAGATAGCAGTAATGTTTTGACTGACATGGGTCATAGGAACTCCACATGTTTATCAGGTTCGGCGGCTGACGCATATTGGCAACCTTCTCATCCTCATCTTTTTGCATGTAGATAAATGTATAGTATATAGAGTGGTGAGAGGGTTCCACTACTTTACAAGATATTTTGAAATATGTATCGGATAAGTGTTGGTTTGAACTTATATAATATGAGTGTTCTATGAATTAGACATTGTATTGATTGCTTTTATGATAAATGATTTATTTATTAAAAGAATATATGTCAGAGGGGTTGAGGTGTGACACTACTCCATAAGGGACTCTATAAAAATCTGCAATGGGGCGGATGATAGGCCGACCGATGCCTCGGGCGCGCCATCATCCGTCACTGTGGGTGTGCGGACAATGCCCGATGCATCTTCCGTGCCCTATAGATAGTTTGCGGACGATACGCGGACGATAGGGCATCATCTGCGCCATCGTCCGCCCACTGTGGGCGAAGCGGACGATGACACGGACGATGCAAATTGTTTTTTTTTTTAATTCAAAAATTATTTTTATATAAATACCCCCTACCCCACATTCACATTTTTTTAATCAATGTAGGATTTGCCGTTTTTAATTAATCGCTGTGTTTTTTTAATTATTTTGCATTGCATATTTGAAGACATTTAAATTAATTAACAAAATAATAGTGAAACCTTTAGGGCGGCCTTTAGGGTGGCTTATAGGGCGCCCACTGCAGGTGGAATGGTAGGAGGATAAAATGATGACGTGGCGGTGCATAGGGCGCCCCATTGCTAATGCCCTTAAGGGGAGTGAGCAATTGCTAACTCATCATTTAATTGTTAACTACAACTAATTTACGACCATAGGATTTTAGAAATCCTGAGGTCTACAATTTGTCATGTGTAATTTCGTTTTTCATTTTTTAATATTAAAAGAGTGAACTACAAAAATGGTCCTTGATCTATGGGTTTATCTCGGCCATAGTCCCTTAGTCCTTGGACTTTAAAAATATCGCCAGACATCCTTGGAGTAAGGGCTTATCTCGAAAATGGTCATTTTCATTGTTTTCGGTTGAAAATACCCTTTTGTGGGGTTTTGGGGGGTTTGGGCAATTTGGTCTTTTTACACTTTTAACATTTTAAATCTGATATTATTTCAGTTATGTACTAAATCTGATATTATTTTAAAATTATCATTCTTCTTCCCTTTTGTCATCCTTCACTTTGTTTCTTTATTACAATATTAGATTTAATTTTTAAAAATTAAAGTTTAAATTTTAATTTTTAAATATCAATAAATATTTTTAATTATATAAATTATTAAATAAAAAAATTAATACTCATAATCAATATTTGATAGTGTCTAATATTTAATCAATAAGGTATAACAACGCCTTAGTTTTAATCAATATTTAATAGCTTTAATCATAAATAGATCATATAACACGACTTATTCTGAAATAAATATGAATCTAATGTAAGACTAATAATTTTTGTTTATTAATTTAAAAACAATCAAAATTTACTAGAAAATTTCAACAAAAATATTCCTATGTAAAATTTTTAGTAGGATCAAATTTTTAGTCAACTTCATAATATTCAATCACAAGCAATTATAACAACCGAACGAATGCTAAATATAATAGCTATTATTTTTCCATCATGATTAATATTATTTTTCTGTACTTCTTCAATTCAACTGAATATTATATTAAATAACAAAAATTAATAATTTTAATCAATATTTATAGTGCCCATGAATTAATAGTTTTAATTAAAAAAATTTATTGATATTTAAAAATTAAAATTTTAAATTTAATTTTATAAAATTAAATCTAATATTGAAATAAAGGAACAAAGTGAAGGATGACAAAAGGGAAGAAGAATGATAATTTTGAAATAATATCAAATTTAGTACATAACTGAAATAATATCAGATTTAAAATATTAAAAGTGTAAAAATACCAAATTCCCTAAACCCCCAAAAGTGTATTTTTGACTGAAAACAGTGAAAAAAGACCATTTTCGAGATAAACCCTTAGTCCAGAGATGTCTTACGATATTTTTAAAGTCCAGAGACTATGGGCGAGATAAACCCATAGAGTCCTGGGACCATTTTTGTAGTTCACTCATATTATAAAGATAATAGCAACTATCAAATTTAGGGTTAGAAACATAATGTCAATGCAGTGTATGAAACACATCAACACAAAGACATGACAATGTCAATACAATTCATATCGACATTGTACAAACATTGTATTGACATATTATATGTCGTGTATTGATATAAAGCTGTTAACGAAATTTATAAAAAATTTCATTTTTTTTTTCAAATTTTGACATCGGAACATATGCAAGTGAGATCTCGTTAGAATCCCTATGAAATTATCTTTAATTTGATATATGTTGTGAGAAAAAATAGTTTAAATTGAGAAAGTTATATGCATTTTAAAGTTGTAGGATATTTTTCAAAAGTTAGTTACAACTAATTTGTTATAAATTAAAGGTTCCTTAGTACCTTTAATTATTGTATTGACATTATGGAGCTGGTGATTTAGGCCATTGATTTGAATATCTAATGACTTTTACTTAATTATATTTAATAATTAAGTGCTTGTTTGATAGAGATGTTAAGATAACATAAGATAATAGATAAGATGAGCTTTAAGATAAAAATTAAGATACAAATTCAGATAAGAAATTAGTAATACTGCCCGGTAGTTAAGACAGAAAATCAAGATTGATTTATAGAATAGATTTGCAATTACATTTTTGCTCTTATAGTATGAATTTAATTCTGCAATTGTGTTTTTGCTAATTTAGTATGAATTTAATTCTGCAATTGTGTTTTGCTAATTCGAAGCAAATATATTTAAATTTCTAATATGGTGAACTAATTACTCTATTTAATTAAGAACTAAATGAGCCTAATCACCTCATCAAAATCAGAATTCAATGATAAACCCTAATAAAAAAATAGGTTCAAATTAAATAATTAAATCAGCACAATCTCTCACCATAAATGACATTGGATCACTGTTGTTCAAGAACGTTGTTCAACAAATAAACCAAAATCCAAAAATAAAAAAATCCCAAATCGAAGAATTAGGGTTAGGAAAAAATAGAATCGGTTCGGAGCTCCGGCGACGGCTATGGATGGACCTCGGCCGTGGAGAACCTCCATTACCACCTCATACAACCACCACCACCCAAATTCGATGCCTTAACCACGAGAGAAGACATGGAGTCACCACCACACCGATCTGATATCAAATCAACATCCTTATCACATCATACCAGAGAAGGCAGCCATGGATTTGTGGCCACTAACACCGTATTCACCATCGCAATGTTGGTGAAGAGAATGTGAGTGGAATTAGAGAGAGAGAGAATAGCGTGTAGTGAGAATGGGAGTTGGGGGTTAGAGAGAGGGAGAGGGAGAGGGAGAGGGAGAGGGAGAGAGGGAGCAGATCTGGGGAAGGGAGAATGGGGTGGTAGGATGTGAGAGAATGACTGTGCACGGAGGAGGAGAAGGTAGGGGTATTAGGGCATTAGCAATGGGGCGCCCTAAGGCGCGCCCTAAGGCGCGCCCTATGGCGCGCCACGTCAGCAGTTTTAGACCATCCACAACGCGTCTCGCGCCGGGCTCGCGTCTCGTCTGGGAGAGACGAGACCCCCGCGAGACGCATTGCAGCGCCCATCTCGTCTCTATCTCGCGCCCGTCTCGTCGCGTAGCTTGTCTCGGCGAGACACGAGACGAGATGGCTCGTCACGCGCCAGGGACACGTGGCACGTCCCCATGCGTGCGTGACGCCCACTCGCTGGCCAGCGAGTGGGCGTCGTCACTGATGACGCAATAATTCGTTTTTTTTAAAAAAAAAATCAATTTTTAATTAAATTTTTTTTTCAAACGGTAATATTACCGTTAAATTTTTATTTTCATTTTTTAAATTTTTTAATTTTTTTACTCTATAAATAATTCTATTTCATACTCATTTCAAACACAAACACACATCTATTCCTCTCAAATCCTCTCTATCACTCCAATTTCCATCTTCAATCAACTCAAACAAATGGATCCTTTTGAGCAAATGCGTCAATTAATGGAACAATCACTCGAAGAAGATCGACGACGAGAGGCGGAGGAAGCCGCACCACCCCCACGACGCTCCCAGAAGTACATCAATCGGAACCGGGAGGAAGCCGCCGCACGGTTAGTACGCGACTACTTCTGCGATAACCCGATTTGGGGAGATACCTATTTCCGTCGCCGTTTCCGCATGCGGAAACCGCTATTTCTCTACATAGCGAATACTTTGGCGGCCAGGGAGGAGTTCTTCCGAGAAGGGTTCGACGCGGTCGGTCGTCCCAGCCACACGACGCTGCAGAAATGTACTGCAGCCATCCGGCAGCTTGCGACTGGACAAACGGCCGACATATTCGACGAATACCTGCACATCGGAGACAGCACTGGGCGCTTGTGCTTGCTCAACTTTTGCAGAGGCGTCCGGGCAGCCTTCAGTGACGAATTTCTCCGGAGGCCAACCACGGAGGATTGTCAGTTCCTCCTCAACCTGCACGAACAAGTGCACGGATTCCCCGGGATGCTTGGCAGTGTCGATTGCATGCACTGGCAATGGAAGAATTGCACGGTGGCTTGGAGGGGTTCCTACACGAGCGGCCACAAAGGCACCCACCCAACCGTTGTACTCGAGGCAGTTGCCGACTACCGACTTTGGATCTGGCACGCGTACTTCGGGGTCCCTGGCTCGAACAACGACGTAAACGTGCTCCAACAGTCCGACCTCTTTACCGAAGTTTTGGATGGTAAAGCGCCGGCCATCAACTTCGTCGCCAACAACCGGCGGTATAAAATGGAGTACTATCTCGCCGACGGCATCTACCCGAAGTGGCCGACCTTCGTGAAGACGTGCGGCAGGCCAGCGAACCCAAAGCAGGCTCTTTTTGCGCAGAAGCAGGAGGCTGCGCGCAAGGATGTGGAGAGGGCGTTCGGGGTTCTCCAAGCGCGCTTCAACATCATCAAAGCCCCGGCTCGTTTGTGGTTCATGGAGAGCATGGTCGACATCATGTATACGTGCATAATCTTGCACAACATGATTGTCCGAGACGAAGGACCCGATGCCGGAAATTGGTTCGACCCCGAATCCCCCGGAAGCTCAACCGGAAGTAGTCCGCCGCGAAGTGGAGCGCATCCATCTATACAAGAACGGTTGGCTATTCGGGCAAGGACACGCGACTCTAGCGCCCACACCCAACTCCAAGAGGATCTAATTGAGCACATTTGGGAAAATTTTGGCGGAGAAGATTAAATTATGTCATTTTTACTTTTTAGAATTTTAATTATGTCTTCGTTTTTTTAATGTTAAGTTGTAATGTTGTTTTAATTTTAATAAAGTGTGTTTATTTAAATTGAATTGGGTTTTAAAAAAAATTTATAAATTAAATTGAATGAATAGTAATTAAGAGACGGTATAGAGACGGTTAAGAGACGGAGCGTTGCAGGTTCCGTCTCTTAGTTAAGAGATGGAGGAAAAAAGGACAGTGGGGCTCTCAAATAGTGCTCAAATAGTAGTTAAGAGACGGTTTAAGAGACGGTATAGAGACAGCGTTGTGGATGGCCTTAAGAGCATCAGCAGTGGCAGACGTCACCGCGGAATTCCCACCGGCGTACGGAAATGGCGGACGTCACCGCGTAATTCCCACTGGCGTGTGGGAATTCCGTGGCGGACGTCTGCCATTGTGCGTGGCATGCACGGATACGGAATTCCGTCGAGGAATTCGCAGTTCCGCGGTGTTCCGCGGAATTCAACGGGGAATTCCGTACGGACGTCCGCCATTGCGTTGACTCCCACGGACGTCCGCGCGGAATTACCGTTTATTGCATTAAATGTTTTTTTTTAAATTTCTATAAATACGTCCTGTTGAACTTCATTTCATTCGCACCACTTGTATTAACGAGTATCTCTCTCTAAAAATACCTTTCTTTCGAAGAACAATGGAGCACCACGATAGCGATTCCCCCGCAACGAGAAAGTCACCGGCGTCGTATTTTCCCATCGGCAGGAGTACGCCGATGTCCGCTGCGATGCCTCAAATGCCGGGGATGATGCCCCAATCTCAAATGCCACAAGGAATGATGCCCGGATACTACAACATGTACCCGCAGTGGTATGGGATGATGCCCCAGATGCCCGGGGCGAGTACCGGAATGATGTCCCAGATGTCGGGGATGATGCAGGGATCGTCTGTCGCTGCGTGCGGGGGGTAGGCGGGGTCTCCCAATCGCCGGTGGACAGCGTCTATCGGCCCTATATGAACCCACTATCGACGGACAACCCGACGGGTTCTCCTCCCGAGGCTCAGTTCACTGGCAATGACATGTTCTCGCTCGAGCAGTTGGGGCTTTCTCCGATCCGGGATTCTCCCACCGACGCATCACCGGCGACAGTGAGGAGGGGGAGGACCGGGCGAGGGAGGGCCAGGGGACGGGGCGTCCCGGTGTACGGTGGTGAGGTGGGGGAGGGATCCAGCGGGAACAGGAGGACCGTCTGGATCATGGACGATTGTGTCGCGCTGGCGAAGGCGTGGATCAGTGTAGTGGAGGATCCATAAGTCGGGGCGAACCAGCACCTCGACCGGATGTGGTGGCGCAATAGCCAAAGCTACCTCCAGTTCAAACCGCCAGGAGGGAAGCCTCACAACGCAGAGCAATGCCGGAAACAATGGGATCGGTTGAAGAGGCAGCTCAGCCGATTTGCCGGCATTTACACAAACAACCTCCGCTCGGCAACCAGCGGCATGCCTGCCGAGGATGTGAAGCTGCTGTCTCATCAGCAGTTCCCCGATGCTGACGAAGGGCTTTGGGAAATTCAAATATTGGTCGGTGTATCTTGTGGTGCAGTTCTCGCCCAAGTTCAATGCGGGTGTTAAATCTGGTTGGCCGAAGCGGACGAAGATCAGCGCATCTGGAGAGTACAGTAGCAGTGCTGGTTCCGCGGAACTCCCCCCCGCCGAGGCAGAGTTCCCCACACCCACATCGTCGGCCCGCCGCTGTCGCCCGGTTGGGCAAAAGTCTGAGGCGCGGATGTCGAGGGGAAGCACCAGTGGATCTGCCGAGGCCCAATCGGCAGCACCTCCCAAAACGATCCCGAGAACCCCTCATTCGCCCGCATCGCGGCACATGAAACCTTGTTACGTGCGATGGTTGAATAGCGCCAAGCGACCGACCCCCATTACAAACGGAAGATTAAACCCCTCTTCAACAGTATGCGGCGCGATTTGGGGTTAGCCGAGATGTCGGATAGCGACGGCGAGGGGGGCGGCGGCGGGGACGGCGAGGGGACTGGCGACGGGGAATCCGAGGAGTGAGAAGCCGGTTTTTATTTTAATAATAATGTACTTTTTTTAGTAATTATGTATTTTTTTTATAATGAAGTATGTTTGCATTTTCTCCATATTCGCGTCAAAATTTTAATTCCGTAAATTGTTTAATTTGTGTATTTTGAATTTTTTTTTTGTGGGAAGTCCGTCGGGAATTCCGCGGGGAATTTCCCCACTTTGCAGTGGGAAGTCCGTATGACGTGGCAGGAGGTGTTTTTGGGAATTCCGCGGAGAATTCCGCCGGGAGCTCCGTGCCACTGCTGACGTTGCAGTGCAGTGGGAAGTCCGTATGACGTCTATTATTAGCCTTATCTAGGGTATAGACACACTATCCGAGCCAATTCCATTTGATTATTTATCTGGAAGAACGAGGGAATTCATGCGGGCTATGGACGGGCGGATAAATAAACATGGGCCTCATCATGAACTTAATTAAGCTACCAAACATTAGTTTAACCATGATAACTTATTTATCTTAGCCTCAATCATGTTTACCAAACAAGGAATGAGTATTGAGTTAATTAAGCTACCAAACATTAGTTTAACCATGATAACTTATTTATCTTAGCCTCAATCATGTTTACCAAACAAGCAATGAGTATTGAGTTAGCAATATAAGTTTCGGTTGGAATAAAGTTTTTTGGATCGATAACTTTCTTATTCTTTTTTTTTTCTTTCTTACTATTATTTAATCATTGAATTTGTTCAGTTCTGTAATAAACACAACATTTAATTTTACTATTAATCACTAGACCAACCTTTAAATTTCTCCAATTAAGGAATCACTCCAATTTTAGAGCTCAATGCATAGAAAAAATTGGTCTGAATTTGAATTTTGAATCATTATCGAAGGCACAAATTTTTATCGCATTAACCCAGCAAAGTTTGGGCTTGGGCCCAACCAATTCATACACACACGAGTAATCCAATCGTTACCAAAAAAATACTGATTGTTTATCACTCTATATGTTTCTTTAAAAGTAATATAAAAAATCTCTATCTAAATTGTTAATTGTTACATTTTCCTTATCTAATTATCGTGTATGGTTTCCTCCTCGAATATTTCTTATAAAAAATATACAAATTTCCCCCTTTTTCGATTATATTGGGCCTGCATACAATCGAACTTTCTGGATTTATTTTCTCATGAAGAATATAAATATTATTTTCCAAAAATCTTGAAATCCACTATAAATTAATATCACGAAGACTGGTTTACTAAAATAATGCAAGACTTTTTATAATAGTTGTAGCAACGCATGCTATATTTTAAAATATTAAGAATTAGGGGTCGCGAGAGTTATTCATGATAAATCATAAATGTATTCATAGATGAAAGAATAATTAAATTGCAAAATAGCGATCAATGTTTGCATGATTGTATGGTGATTTTCATTGAGAATTATATGCCTTTACAAGTTTTCGGTGACAACGTTGTTACTCGCTGTGAAGAAATGATGACTCCGTCAAAAAATATAGTATCAAATATTATGTATTTTTCTTTTTTACTATGGAATATATGATTTAAAAATAATATGTATTACTTATTATAATATTGGGGTCGAAGTTAAGGTCATAATCGTATGCTACCTCTATTAACTCTGAATTTATAATCTTTAGAAATGAAAAAATTAAGAATGTAAAAGATACGAAATTATATGCTCACTCCTTTTTATAATCTTTTCTATTAATTCATTCAATTTGTGTCAACATAGAAAATTTGGCGAATGCTTCCTGTTAATGGACAAGCTCAGGTCTCTAGCTAGTCTGCCAACTCATTATTGGAATACAATTTTAGCTAATAATCAATCACTTTATTTTACTCTCAATTTATTTATATTCGAAAGTATACCTTAAACGAATATTAAATTTAATGGACCTAATCTTCAAACCGACTAAAAATAAAAATTATATTATGCAGAGTACAAAAATTTATGAAGCAACAGATCAAATCATTTCTCTCATTTTTAGTCGTTCTCATTTAGATTTACTTACACACACCGAAATCACTTCTTAAATCTTAATGATAAATATTTAGCCAAAATTCTAATAAATCCAAATTTGATTTTATCATAATTTTTCGCATATACTTGTATGAATCTCTATCAAATATAGAAATAATTTTCTACACCCAATTTTCATTTCATTTCAATTCATATTAAAATTAAATCTATTTTATCACCAATCTATTAATAGAGATGTGGATGTTAGTTGACTATAATTTTCTACACCCAAATTTCATTTCATTTCAACTCTATTAAAAATAATTAATTGCAACTTTTGCGTAAGTACGTTTTGTCACGATGATTAATGTATTTACATAAAAATTAGAAGTACGTAGTCGTAGTCACATATCTATTAATAACAATAATGGATTGCGGCAAGTCACAAATCATAATCTCATGAATATTAGTATCAATATAGCTATCGCAATATCCACGTGAAAATGATATAATAACTAATTACCAACCCTTTTTATGTGTTTTATGATTTTCGTTAGTTGATTTTAATATATATATATATATATATATATATATATATATATATATATATAGAGAGTTGTGATCAATGTCGAACCAATTTTAAAGACCGAACTAGAGACCAAATCTGGGCCATTAGATCTAGTTTTTTTTATGAGATGTGCTGCTGTGTAAATTTTTCGGTCTTCATTACAAGCCCATTTTACTTCATTGTATAGGTTTATTACTTCATTCTGCACGTAATACCTTGAAACTACAACATGTTTTTACTTTCTTCCAATAGGTTTTGAAATGATTCAACATATGTTTCATTTGAATTCATTGACCTGAGTTTTTACTTTATTTACATTAAAAAATGCAATTTATTCAAGTGCGTTTATTACTTCGTTCAGAAACGTTATTACTTCATTGGATAAGGTTTTTACTTCATTCCAGTAGGACTTCAAATGCTTCTACACATACTCCATTCCAATAATTTATTACATCATTCCATGTGTTTATTACACCATATCAGCGTTGTGGTGGTGGTGATAGACATTGTAGAGAGAAAGAACGACACGCGACGGCGAAACCGCATTTACGTACTGGAATGAAATAATAATCCTACTGGAATGAAGTAAAAACCTATTGGAATGAAGTAAAAACCTACTAGAATGAAGTTAAATCTTCGTAACATGTTAGTATGACTTATTTACCTTCGGATGAATTAAAATAGGCTCGTAATGAAGGCAAAAATAATTGATAAATTTGTGTCTCTCATCCATAAAAAACTAGATCTAAAAACCCTAATTTGGTATGGTTCGGTGGTTCGGTCTTTAAGAGTGGATTTGTGAATAATGAGACTCTCTCTCTCTCTATATATATATATATATATATATATATATATATATATTTAGGAGTTACGAATGTTAGAAAACGATTGAATAAAATTAATTGAATACCAAAATCTCTAACGGCCTTAATATTTAAACATAGTATTGTTAATATCAACTGAAGTGTAAAATCGGCTAGCTAGGTGTTCTTTCAAATTTTCATAGATAAGTTCTAAGTTGTAACTTGTAACGATCACATTCCGAACTTTGATATTTGTTAGTGTTTGAGCTGATCAAAGATCGAAGCTTGAGCTGGTGGAAGAGTTACTCCAGAAAGTAGCCGTTGGAGTTCAAACGGGAACTAGCCGTTGTGACGGTTATAACCGTTTTTGGGAAGCAAGCTAACGGTTGAGCTCGATTGATTGAGCTCAACGCATCTTAAGTAGCTGCGATACTTACACCGGAATTAACACACATGAAATCAAGAGTGATTGAGAGAAATCAAAAAGTAGAAGGCGATATCTTTCAACTGTGCGTTTTTAGCTCTCGAAGCAAGAAGTTTTCGGGCGAGTTGAGAGAGAGTATTCATCTTGTAATTTCTGAGAGTTTTGAGTGCTCTTGTATTTGTAATCTTCTGAGTGATCAATAAAGCAAACACACCAGATTCTGTCAGTGGATGTAGGCTTACGCCGAACCACGTAATTGCTTGTGTTCTTCCTTGATTGTTGTTTTTGTTCAGTTGCATTTCGATCGTCACAACTGTGGAATCTCCAACAGAATGGAGTTGCTGAACGCATGAATAGAACCATCCTAGAACGAGTTAGATGAATGCTTTTTAGCTCTGGAATGCCTAAGAGATTTTGGGGCGATGCTGTGAGTATGGGAGCAGTTCTTATCAACATAAGTCCTTCTTCAGCTATAGCTTTTGACACTCCTGATCAAAGATGGTATGGAAGGACCATGGATTATTCGAATATTAGAATCTTTGTTTGTATGTCTTATGCACACATCAGGCAAAGTAAATTAGAGCCAAGGGCCTTGAGATGTGTGATGATTGGGTACCAAAAGGGGGTGAAAGGCTACAGGCTGTGGTGCATAGAGCCAGAGAATCAGAAGGTTATCGTTTCTAGATATGTGCAATTTGAAGAAAGTAGAATGCCATTTCTGGAGAAGGCTCAAGAAAACCATAGGCCATCCCATTCTGGAAAGGAGCCCGAGCCTGAGAAGCTGATAGAGGATTCTGGAGCAAATAGAGGTACTGAGTCTGAGCAGCAAGAAGAAAGTCATGATGAACAAGAAGGAGCAGATGCTGGTGTTTTGGATCCTGAGGAGGATCATCAAGACTTAAGGGAGTATGTTCTAGCTAGAGACAGAATCAGAAGAGTTCCCAAACCATCAACCAGATACAGTGAGGAAGAGTACTTGCTCTATGCACTTTGTGTTGCAGAAAACATTGAATATGCAGAACCAGCAAGTTTCAAGGAAGCTATGAAATCTAAAGAGATCAAGCAGTGGATGGAGGCTATGATAGAGGAGATACAATCCCTACTCAAGAATAAAACCTGGGTGCTTGTGAAGAGACCATCCACACAGAAGGCAGTGAGCTGTAAATGGATATACAAGAAAAAGGTGGAGGTTGTGAACAAGATAATATTCAAGGCTAGACTTGTGGCTCGAGGCTTTACACAAGAGGAGGGAATAGACTATAATGAGGTGTTTTCTCCAGTGGTAAAGCATGCCTCAATCAGAATTTTGCTAGCTATAGTTGCTCAAAGAAATTGGTTCTTGGATCAGCTTGATGTGAAGACAACTTTTCTTCATGGAGATCTTAAGGAAACTATATACATGAATCAACCAGAAGGGTTTGTGATACACGAGAGTGAAGATAAGGTTTGTCTACTAAAGAAAAGTCTATACGGTTTGAAACAAGCAAGCAGACAGTGGCATATCAAATTTGATGAGCATATGCAGAGAATGGGCTTCACAAATTCCAGATATGACAGCTGTGTGTACTTCAAATCTAGACCTGAAGGACCAGCTGTGTATTTACTACTGTATGTTGATGATATACTACTTGCTGGACCAGATAGACAAGAGCTAGATAGGGTGAAGGGCCTGTTGAAAGAAGGCTTTGAGATCAAGGATCTGGGAAGTGCTAGCAAAATATTGGGAATGGATATATTCAGAGATGCTGATAAGAGGGTATTGTGGCTGTCACAAGAAGGCTACATTCAGAAAGTGTTGCAAAAATACCAGATTGACAAAAGCAGAACATCCTCAGTTCCAATATCACAACAGATAAAGCTATCTAAAGCACAATGTCCCAGGAATCAGCAAGAAGAGAAAGAGATGAGCCGGATACCTTGCTCCAACATTGTTGGCAGTGTGATGTATATGATGATATGTACGATGTTATGCATGCACCAACTGTTGGGGTTTTATAGCCCCTTGCACAGCGGAAGACTTGTACAAACAAATAAATCAGACGTAGGATCTATTTGACAGATTACGGGATTAATCAATTCACATGTCAACACAAAATTACATGCTAGAACGCAAATAATTCATGCTCATAGAATATAAATCCTAAACATGAATTCTACGGAGTTAGCCAATTTACCTCGTTGATTCTCCAAAGAATCGTCGATTGCTTGCGCCTTCTCCACGATGATCTTCAATACTAGACCACAGATCTTCTGACTGGTGTCCCGAACTGTATCTCGACATCAGGGTGGGCTGATCTTATCGAAACACTAGGACTCGAATAAAGAAGACAGATCTTTCTCACGGAGGAGAGCTGAAAAACTCACGGAGGAGAAACTAAGAGAATTTTCGAGCTCCTCTTAATAATAGAGGGGACGAAAATTATCTCTCTAAAAAATTGTGTTTTCTGTCTCTTTTATTCTCCTATTTATAATAGTTCATATTGGGCCCAGTCAGGGATCTATGGAAGGTTTTGGATATGGGCTCCCCCAATTAGCTTTTTACTAATTAAATTGAGCTCACAATTTAATACAAGCTTATATTGGAATATTACGAGCAGCCACTACAGAAGTAATATTGAACTCCCCATCCAAATCCGAAATTATAAGTATTCCGGGTTTCCATTTTGTTTATTATTTATTTCCCGCGCTTAAGATATAAATGCCCATTAATTAATTAAAGTCTGCTATGGACTTAATTAATTAACATCTTATTAATTCCAAGAGTAGACTTAGCAAGAAACACTTATTTATTATTCATAGAGTAATAAAACTCCAACTGGCCAGTTTCCGAATAATAAAACCTTGTTCAAGCTCCTCTTGAGGACATTATCAAACGAGACTCACCTCGTGCACGATTCAACATAATAGCAATCCTAGCACCACTAGATAATGATCACCACCACCCAATATACATGGATCGTTGGGTGACGAAAAACCCGCACCTTTGGTAAGTCAAAGTAGTAGATACTCAATGTCGTATGCTCAATGCTAACGTATGTAGATTAAGAAATTAATTATCAAGACCTCGTCTTTCAGTAGATAGCATAAAGACTCGTCTTGTTGTTAGATCCATTCAGTGCTATACCACACCAACGTCATCTTATTTCAATAAGGCTTAGAAATAATCGGACTGACATTGCAACCTTTCACGATAGGTAGCCAAAGCCTATCTAGGTTGTGAAATTCTTCTTTTTCTTTTGCAAAGCATTGCATAGAACCGACTGTAGTTACCTTAAAGTGGACGACGCCCACAACCAGTCTACTAAGCAAAAGACTTAGGCTTTGTTTACTTCTTATGCATTTAAATGTTTATTAAACATCTTATAAACGCACAAGCAAACACAATGTAATAATATATTGATTCTATTCGTGCAAACTGCTCGAATGATACTGAATCGGGTCAAAAGTGAATTGTAGAGTTTTTTCGTACACAAGCAAGATTCTATTCGTGCGAACTCGCTCGAAACATGCTTTTCAGTATACTAAACCTAACAATCTCCCACTTATACTCAAAACATGCTTTCGAGTATACCCACTGCCAAAAACTCTCCCACTTATACACAAAGCAGGTATTGGAGCTAGATATATCGAACTACCATTCATTTCACATCATGTTTGAAACATGTTGCCACAAAGGCATTTTTCTGTGAAAAATCTGCTAGGTTGTTCTCTGATAATATCTTTTGCGTCACTATGTCTTAACTGCGTACTTGATCTTTAATTAATTTCATCTCTCTATGTGATTGTTTAACTTATGATCTCGTGTTCCTCTTGAGTTAGCCTTTGCTAGAGTAAAAATACTCATAGGTATACTCAAACTTACGATCAAAGCTACTAGGAGTATACTCCTAATGTAAACACATAAACTGAGGATGACTTACTCGATCACTGATTAGTCATAAGACTTAGTCAGTGTAACCCCAAGGACATTACACGAATGACTGGTAAACTAGAATATAGCGATTAGTCTTTCTCAAGTGCTATGGTATATTCATTACCTCAATCAAAGTCCTTTGTCATGGTTAATATGATATATACTTGCTATGCAAAAGCACAACTAATATCAAACTTAGTACACATCATAGCATACATGAGACATATATCTGCAGAACTAGTCTCATAATTCTTGTTCTCACTAAGCGTCAAACGACACTTGTCTAGAGACAAGACAATTCCATCTTGAAAGGTAACAACCTTTTCATGGAATTTCCAATGCTAAAATGTTCCAAGCTATGTATAGATATATGATTCCTAAGAGAATCTCAACATTCTTTCTAGCAATCTTAAAGACTTAGATGCTTAGAATGTAATTAGTTTCTCTTAAATCCTTTATCTTAAACTGGGTAGACAACCAGTTTCCTACGCTAGATGCCAATCTTAGTTGTTTGCAACTTTTATAGATTTCATCATCGTAGAGTACCAATAATACCATATTTAATGCACTTTCAACTTCCTTGTGCACACTACACACTTAAAGAGCACATGTCAAATTCCAAACATTTGACAATCTCGACAAAACACTTATCTCTGATTTAGATGCTTGCCTAAGACCACAAAGGTCTTCATAAGCTTCCAATCATGTGTTTCTTGCCCTCTATTACATACATATTAGGATGTTCCATGTAGATGATTTCTTCAAGACTTCTATTAATAGAAAGCTGTCTTGACAATCATGATACATACATTCTAATTATGTGAGTGCTGATAGACAATAGGATCGAACAAATCTTGGCACAAAAACAGCGAGAAGATGATATTTCTCTTTGGGCATAGCCCATTGTCATTGTCTAGCCATTTAAGATCCACATTTACACTTGCAAATGTACTAGCTCCCACTGACTACACAACTTGTAGGCAGTATTGCAAGTCTTGTAAAACATGTTGTCTATTTAAGATTGTAGTTTGGAATCTATCACCTTTCCAAGGATGAATATCCAAATGAACCAATTCTACATTGTAGTTATAGGGAATATGTTCAAGTTAATCTAAAACCGAGTCTTGCGACACTCTTAGACCCATGAATTTGTTATGTTCCTAGGAACGCTCCCACTACGATATGGTTCTTACAATCTTAGGGGTTGAAGTTGATTTTATTAGTGCAAAATTTCTAATGGTATGAGTCCTTGGTAATGTGGAAAATTCGATATCTCTCTCTGTCCTGAGAGTTATCACGATGTTAGGTTTTTAGTTCTTCTCTTGATCTTCATACAAGAATTCTATCTTTGAAGATTAGAGAACTAATAATCTTACATCATTTGGGACAACCTTAAAACATACCTCAGTACTCAACTCCAATTACTTGGATACCTTTCCAACATGAGTTGGAACAACATTACACCTTGAGATGTGCTAGACGAGAGTCACTCTAGTCCACAACTCGTGTTTTGTAGAAGGTACTGATGATGGTAGTTTCTTTAAGGTGTATCTCGTTATATCTAACGCTTATCCCATCAATGATAAGATTTTCATGAGTACAACTCATCACTTGATCAAACTTGTCTTAGAAAGACTTCGATTCCTTCTTACATAACTATCCCATTCTTTGAAAGAATGCTTGGATTCATTAATGGAGATTAGACTCCCACTACTGATCATAACCCATTGCTCGTCTTCTTATGGTGTAAACCATTAAGACTTGCTAGTCTTTCTATGTCGCACTTGTATAAGTTTTCTGAATCATAGAATTCTAACTCATAGTGCATCAGATAGACATTCTTGACTTTCAAGCTATTTAACAAACAAATTGTTAAAAACTTGATAGTCTAGATCAGTTTGAACAATAACTAAGTATTTTCTTGGGCTTAAGACTAAGAGCCATAAACACTTTATCATTCATTGTTTAAGAAGTCGATGTGTTGTTTATTACTCAATCTTGTTGCATCTATACTGTTTCAATACTATGATGCCTTAAACATCAACCATAAAACAATAGTTGAGCATTAAAAGCTCCCACTGCAACAAAATCCTAACTGGATCAAGATCTCTTACTTAGAAGTTGCATTGTCATGTAAGTCATTGTCCTTCTATAAAAGAGGTCAATCCAACTTACAAAGCATCTTCACTCGCTTTAGACAAACTTTGATGACAATTCAGGCTCTCCCATTTCTATATCTAGTCTTTTGTTCAAATGAACTAGGACTTAGGAAAATGCAGCCTTCATGAATTCGTCATCTATCATGTTACTTTCCTCTAACAGTAGTATAACGACTAATATTCTGAAGGTTTTCTACTTTTCAGTTAAACCTTCTTGTAGTCATTTCTTATTACTTTAGGCGATGACTTGAGTCAGAAAACTATTTGAGTGATCAAAAGATTCCTCAAAACATTCTGTCCCTCTAGGATATTCCAATAGAATCATCTTGACAGATTCTATTGATATCCAACTTTCATCGTCACTAACCAAGACTTGTCGTGCTACTTAAAAGAAAATAGCTTGACCTTATTCCTCAAAGAACTTGTCAAGTACATGCAAAAAGCATTCTCGGACAATCTTCGTAGAATTATGTCGAGGAAATGGAGGACATGAATTATTGAGTATAAACTCCCAGTTTTAGCGATGAGAATCTTATCCATTTACATTTCCAGTCCACATAATTTTGGCATTCGAGTTTACTCCATTAAGATCGCAGACAAAATATGAATGACATAATGAACATTTGGCAAATAAAATTATTATCACATACTTATGCTCAATACATAATCGCAAATAACCACAAAACAATTATGTGTCTTGCAACTGTAAAATTAAAATTTTGTACCCTCCAGAGGAAGTCAATACGCATTAAAATCTTACAATTTTACTGGTCACAACACCGATGAATAATCCAGAGACCACAGAGTGGCATGGCCGCCTAATGTTGCCTAAGCAAGACCACCGAATTTAGCATTACAGAGTCTCATTTCTACAACACACTCCCATAACAATGCTCATGTGCTGCTAACAAGATCAAGCTATCTCATAAATTTTGTGTGAACTTCTGAATCTCGCAGTTTCTTAGGATTATTGTCCCCACAGAGTAGGTGGCGATAATATTGGAAACCACGTTCTAGTTCATTCTATTTATTTTCGAGAAATCCGCCCTCATGAACTCGCTATTTCTTAGGATTATTGTCCCCACAGAGCAGGTGGCGATAATATTAGAAAAAAACTTCATAAATTGCAGACCAATTGATGGAGACCATATACAACGCACTTGTTGTAATTATCGCTTAGATATTTTATATGGTTTTTGCATAATTATCACATAAGCAGGTAAAGCAGATAATCCACTTACAAAGATAAACACCAAATAAACAGATAAATCCATGAAGAGAGGTGTTTTTGCATATATCGCGTGTGCACAGAAATAGATCACTGCAAGCGCTTGGTCAAGACACCACGCTCCTTAAATCCACTAGAGCACAAGGTCTAGGAACTTAAGAGAACATAAAGTGCTTGGTCGTTGGACACACATCGACTCCCCTTCAAAAAAATATAAATCCCTCAACCCGAATACTATGAATTAGTATAGGGAAGTGGGGTCGATCCCACAGAGATGGACTCGCAAAGTAGTGCTCAGAGACTTTGGACAGACAAATGGCTGCTGCCACGCAACAAAGGGTTGAGAATTTTAAAACTAACTCTAGACCTAGGCAGAAAATGTAAATGCTAGACCTAGGACATGTTAAACTTGTAAATTCAGACTTCGACAACAAGAAACATAACCACTTCCTAGACAGTGTAAACAACTACCTAATCTAGCTAAACAGAATATGACTGAAAGTGGGGACCATAATTCCAAAAATGGCAAGTACGGAAAGAACTGCAGATTAACAAACTCTGACGCTAGCTCACAGCAAAATGCATCCTCTCAACCAAATTAAACTTGCAGATGAACAAACAGAGCAAAAAGCGAGATTCGAACAGAATATAGAGATTTGGTCGTCGTTATCTTGCTGCAACTCGGAAACACATCAGATCTGCGTACACTAGACGGAATAAAAGAAAAACACGTAAACTAAGCATGAAAATCAGATCGAAACTACTCAGATTCACGTCAGAATACTTGATCCACTCCGGATCCAAGACATCCGAACCCAACAACCAACAAATCCAGCAAATCCAACCAAAATTCCTCCACAATCCAACTCCAATCTCCCAGATCTGACCATTAACCTACAATAACTCAGTAAACAGCTGCGAAACGCATCCAATTCAGACAATTTAAAAACTCCAAAATCTCAATAAGCGAAACGATCAAACCAGAAATCAACACAATCGCCATAACGGAAAATCAAACTTGCATTTAAAGCAGAAACTATTCGGTGAAAACAGCGAACCGAGCTTCGAACAACGAAGCTCGGCAGAGTAAGCAAAATGCGGAAAGCGGAAAATAGATTGTTTCTTCGCTCCTAACAAGAGCGGTGTTACACCATATCGGAAGCTAAGATGAAACCCGAACGTGCGAACTGAGATCTCCTCAAAACTAGTATCAAGTGTGTGTGTGGGAAAGTGAACTAAGCAACAGGCTGTGGTGAGGTCTCCCCCGGGAAGATCCCTCCAGCTTGCATGCTTCTGCCTTTTATAGATGCGGACATAGCCCTTGAGTCTTCGTAGAAATCCCTATTCTACCCTTCAACTCTGGAGCTTCCTCCGTCGAACAATTCTCTTCATAATCGTTCACTAAATCGCCAGTTCCTCGACCTTGTGATTTTTTGGTCTTCTTTCCTGGACCTGGCGAATTCCTTCACACACCTGGCTTAAAACGTGCGTTAGTCCTAGTAAAATCACGAATTAAATCCCTAGACCCATGCATGAAATTAGCCTTATCAAACTGCTCACACTTAAACCATGCTTGTCCTCAAGTATGAAAGACAAGAAAAAGAAATAAGGCGAATTTCAATGCACGGCCCCCCCCAAGTACTATTCTACAAACAAAACAGACTCCTAGACCTAGACAACTACAACACGAAACACATAAAAATCACAAAAGAAAAGAAAACACATAAGCGCATAAACTGGTATTTTCCTAGCAGCCATCCCCACAAGTTTAAGGTCAATCCAAGCGTTTACAGCCTCAGATTCCTCCCCTTCCCTTCTTCTATCTAGTCGAGTTGTCAGTTCGTCAAGATAGCCTTCTGACTTCCCAATTGTTAGATTCACTCGATCACTCATTCCTCACCAGGGATGTTAGGATCGGATCGCTCTTAAGTTAAAGTTACTCCACTGATGCATCGGGTTATGAGAGTTTCTCCTTCCTACCGTCTCCTTTTTATTCCTGGGTCTGGTTACTACTGCTTCCTGCCCTTAATTTAATTTAATTTAATTTTTTTTTTTTTTTTTTTTCTGGACTTCGTCCAGCTTATACCTCCGGTTTTATTATTTTAACTCCTCCCCTGGACTTCGTCCAGCTTATACCTCCGGTTCCTGGACTTCGTCCAGCTTATACCTCCTTTTCCTGGACTTCGTCCAGCTTATACCTCCAGAACCCTATTTTTTTCTCCGTCAGACTCTTCTCCCTAAGCATCAAGTGGTAGCCCATTCTTTTTACAAGTTAGCTCAAAGTGTATAGGCTTATAACTCGCTCTTATAGTAGGGCTGCACAACTGGGTTATCTAAGGCATCCTCTATCGTTCTTACTTCATCCAACTGACTTTGATTTATTAAGAGAAAAGGATTCACAAATTAGCATGTATTTTCTCTTCAATTACTCTCCCTAAGGGGCTTTTTGCTATTTATTATACCAGTTATGCAAACACGAAACCTAAAAAAAACTTCTACAAACTCCTAGACCTAACAGAATATGTACAAGACACTAACTGCACTAACCGCGTCCCCCCTCCCACTTCATTTATGCTTGTCCCCAAGCAATCCGTATGAAGTGGAAAGCAGGCCAGTTAGTGGCGACATGAAACGAACTCAACAAAACACAAACTTCTCACACTTAGACCAAGCATTGGGCTAAGTGGGAGAAGGAACAACATACAACACAAAACATGTTATGACATATAACCCCTTCTCACACTTAGACCAACGCTTGGTCTAAGTGGAAGGGTTCAACACATATATACAAAACCTAGCATGCTGGCAGGTAAAACAGAAATAAAACGAAAGAACTGTTAAATAAAAGAAAGAAAAAGTTACTTGGGTTTGAGGGGAAATTCAATTCGGTGTCTGGCCCCCGTGGGAGCCAAACTTTGGTGGCACCGTCGGCTGGGTCACCTTTGCTTTCTTCCTGGCCGGCATCTCCGGCTTCACTGGTCTGTCAGCAGTAGGTCGGGGTATGGCTGTCCTCAGGACCACGGGTCTAGCGGAAGAGGGGGTGATGTGAGGCCTCGGGCCTTGTGATGGCTTCTGCGCGGATACACTTCCTGGACTTAGCGTTGTAATGTTGCCGCTAGACCCAGGAATAGTTTCTGATGCATCCGGGAACTTTTTGTGCAGCCATTTCAGCATGGTCGTCATCAAAGCGACACCCTCCGCCATCCTGTTGGTTTGCTCACTTGACGAAACCACCCAATCGGTGATACGTCCCCTCAGGACTGCGGCCTCTTCCCTGCTTTTTCCGAATTCCCTTCGGATCTCAGTCATTTCCTTGCGTACCCCGTCGATTCCTTTCCTTACCTCCTCAACTTCTTTCTGAACTCCCTGAACCATCAGCCTGACTTCGTCCTCAGTGGCTTGATCCTTTACCTCCACACCATCGGGTTCCTGCTTGACTTGGGCCTCTGACTTACCGACCTCATAAAAACACACCTCCTTCCCTCGGGCGATCAGCAACCCCTTGTTGAAAAAAAAGTCGAAATTGAAGACTTCCGGGGCTGAGCACATCTTTACTACACGGCAGGCCTTGCTGATTTTAATTACAATGTTGCGCTGCAAATAGGCCCCGAGAAGATGGCACGTGTACAGATGCCTGGACGGGTTGGAGGTGACTTGATGGCAGGCTTGGGCTAACCAATAGCCCAAATGAACTCGTACTCCTGTGGCCATGCACCACGTAAAGTATAGGTCGGCGGTCGTCAGGGCGTTGTTGGCAGTGCCCATCAAGTTGTAGCTAACAAAAGTTTGGGCGAATCGCAGGACCCGATTTTCTATATGGTGTGCCTTCGAAAAACTTGTTTTAAATTGACCCACTCTTGAGTGAGTCAAGAACTCCCACGCACCTTGTGCCTGAAATCCTGGCGTCAACTTCGGCGGACCAACCATTCTGTCGTTCCACAGGCCCTCATCATCTTCTGTTCTCGTTAGCAAGCCCATCCGCAGCGTCCACTCCCGGATACTCATCCTATGTTCTTCATTAAAAAGCCTGAAAGCTATGGAATCCGCATCCAAATCGGCGGTGGATTTGAACCGGAAGGTGGAAAAGAATTCACGGGCCGCGTCGACTGGAACTTCGAAAGTGCTGTGCTTTAGTAACCAATCAAAACCGATTGCATCTATATACCCCCTGAACTCATCGTTAGAGCTAATATGTTTGAGTTCCGCCGGGTGGTACATTTTTCCGGACTTCGCCACCTTTCCCTCAGCACTCTTTTCCTTGTATATGGCCACACGTTTTGGATCGTCAAATCTTCTCATATCGTCTAGCAGTTCGTTTGTAATCCAAATCTCCGTCGGCTCAAAGTTCAGTACATCCTCGTCTTGCTCCTCCTCTGAATCACTGGACCTGGCAGGATTCTCGGGCTCTGTGGCGTATGGTACCTTGGCGGGTGGAGGAAGTGGAGATTCAGTAGATTTCCCCCTCTCCTTCTCGGTCGAGGAGGAAGCAATTTGTTTCCCTTTCCTCTTCTTAGCCCTCGTGCGGCGCCCCTCTTCATCACTCTCCCTTCCACTCGGCCTGGGGGAGTCTTCCTGCGCAGACACGGCTGTCGCTAGGTCCAGCGTATCCTTTTCCTTTTGTTGGGCAGATACGTCAATGTCATCAAGAATACTCCGACGTGTCCGTCTCCTTGTTTCCCTTAGATTAAGCTGCGAATCGGCCTCCTCAGAGACCTCAGTTAAATCCACTATCATGTGGAGTCCTGCATCGACAGTTTCTTGAGCACCCTCAGAATCGAGTGCTCCACTTTCCTCTGCTAACAATGGGGTTGCCCCCGTGATATAAACAGGGGTTTCTAACCCCGTAAGATTTCCTTCAGGTTGGGCTTCAGTGCCCACAGATTTTTCGGGAGTCCTTCCCGCATCAACATCTTCCTCAGTAAATTGGGCTTCATCGCCCCCAACTACGTCTAGGGTTTCCTTTTCTACATCCTTCTCAGAGTTTAGGGCTTCTCCGCCCACTTGAACATCATCATCATCAACAACGGCATCCCTCTCAACAGACGCCTCCAGAACAGGGGTTTCCCCCTCAACCCTACTAACAGTAATAGCGGTGTCTTCAACTACCGCAACAAGAGCTTCTACCCCCCCAACAACACTCTCCACCAAATTCACAGCAGAAATATCAAGGTTTACTCCCTCTGAAACACCATCACCTCCAAACTCTAAAACAGGGGTTTCCTCCTGAGAATCAGAACCTAACCTGGGTTCACTTACGGCCAATAACGTCAGTCCCGCGGCCAGATCTGTCTCTACTTCGCGAATCTCCGCAATGGGTGATCCTGGAACGTCGGGCACTGCATCGTCCTCCGGCCTGGTGGCGGTTTCTGGGACTGTGTCCTGGGCAGAGGTGGTTTCTTCTGGAATAATGGTAGCAGCCTCCGGCGCGGTTTCTTGTACAGCAGTGGGTGGTGTCTCGACAACCTCCGGTTGTGTCACGGTGGTTGTTGGAACGGCTGGCATGGGTTGTCCCATTGCAAACATCGCGAACGCTTGCATCGCTTTATCGGCCCCTCCGAACTTCTGAAATAGTTCATTCATGAACTCCGCCGCACTCTTCTCGGCGGATCCAGAAGCGCTGCTGGTTCCTTGTTGGTTATCCATGGTATTCTGCAGAAAATTTTGAAAAGAACTTGGGCGAAATTTTCAGATTAGGGTTAGAGAGAGATTGAAATTTGGGGTTTTTGATTTGGGAGAGAGAATATTTGGAGAGAGAATGAGTAATGAAAAAAATAAAAAGGCCAAAACCGATCATAGTGTAGGCATTGGAGAGGACAGTTTCCTTTTGCAGGCGGGTACAGGTGGTGACGCTAGCGACCGTACGCCTCCCCATAAAGTGCTTCTTTGAAATCCGGACCGGTGCCAACTCCCTCCAAAACTTTTTTACCCCACAATTCCTTGCTCAAGTAAATTCCTTCTGCCAAAACACACTAAAAGAAAACATCAAACTAAAAAAAAACAAATATGAAACGCCAAACTCCCCGGGTCTAGGATATGACAGCATCAAAAACATTCCCGATGGGTCTGGTGTTTCGAAAATATTTTTGGAAGAATAAATTTTTTTATTTGTTTGGATTTTTCTTGATTTAAAGAAAGCAATTAAATATTTACAAAATTGTTGTAAAGTGTTCTCAAAATTTCCTGGATCAGGGTATGGTCAAACTTTTAATTACTAGACCCAGGAGATATTTTAAAAACACTTCCTTCCTAGACTGGTTAGGTGATATCAAAGAGTGCGCGTAGTGGCACTTCGTCCACTACACACAACTCTGAGCTATCCCTAAAGACCTTTATCCTATGTCCATTGACAAGAAAAGGTATGGAATTTGGTGCACTTCCCTGGATTTCAACTGCTCCGTTTGCTCGAAGTCCCATGATGATGTAAGGCCCAATCCATTTAGACTTTAACTTTCCAGGCATCAACTTGAGCTTGGATTGAAACAAAAGGACTTTCTGTCCTACCCTGAGTTCCTTGACCCGGAGATTTTTATCATGCCAAAGCTTAGTTTTTTCCTTATACCACATGGCAGATTCATAAGACTCAAGTCGTAACTCTTCCAGTTCCTGGAGCTGCATCTTCCTCTCTTCTTCACAAGCCTGCGGATTCATGTTGATCTCTTTGACCGCCCAGTATGCTCTGTGTTCGATTCCCACGGGTAAGTGGCACATTTTTCCGAATACCAACCTATATGGTGACATACCAATAGGTGTCTTATAAGCTGTCCTATAAGCCCATAATGCATCATCCAGTCTCTTACTCCAATCCTTCCTAGACGGGTTCACCATTTTTTCGAGAATGGCCTTTATCTCCCTATTTGATATTTCTGCCTGGCCATTGGACTGAGGATGATAAGGTGTAGACAACCTATGGTGGACTCCGTATTTCTTCATGAGAGCCTCTATTGTACGGTTCTTAAAATGGGTTCCTTGGTCTGAGATGACAGCCCTAGGGATCCCGTACCTGTTGAAAATGTTAGACCGCAGGAATTTGGCTACTTCCACAGCTTCGCAGGAGGTCGTAGCTTTTGCCTCTATCCATTTCGAAACGTAGTCCACCGCCACAAGTATGTATGTATTCCCATATGAAGATGGAAATGGACCCATAAAGTCCATACCCCAAACATCGAAAATCTCATAAACAATCACCGGAACTTGTGGCATTTCGTCCCTTCTAGAAATTCCTCCAATCTGCTGACACCTTTCGCAATTCTGGCAGAATTCGAATGCATCCTTATGTAATGTAGGCCAGTAGAAACCACTGTCTAGAACCTTCCTTGCAGTCTTCCTAGGTCCAAAGTGACCCCCACAAGCTAAAGCATGGCAATGATTCAGCACATCCCTTTGCTCCCACTCCGGAATGCATCTCCTAATTACCTGGTCAGCTCCCATTTTCCACAAATACGGATCGTCCCAAAAGTAGTATTTGGCTTCACTTTTTAATTTCATCTTCTGGGCCCGGGAAATTTCGTCGGAACTGGGCACTTCTCTAGTGACCAAGTAATTTGCTAGATCAGCGAACCATGGCTCTGCATTCGCCTGGCATTTCCTTTTTTCAGCATCTCCTGGACCTGTTGCTGCCATTACTTCTTCCCAATTGATAGGTCTAGGAGAATCGTTAAAATAATAAAGATGTTCTTCTGGGAACGCATCAGGTATTGCTTCATCCGTCTCACCTTGGTAAATGCGACTCAGGTGATCAGCCACCTTGTTCTCCGTCCCCTTCTTGTCTCTGACTTCCCAGTTAAACTCCTGTAACAGTAACACCCATCGGATCAACCTTGGCTTAGACTCCTTCTTTGCCAGTAAGTACTTTATCGCAGCGTGATCTGTGAAGACTATCACCCTCGACCCGAGCAGATATGGTCGAAATTTTTCAAAAGAGTACACGACTGCCAACATTTCCTTCTCCGTGGTGTCGTAATTTTTCTGGGCTTGATTTAGCGTTTTTGACGCATAGAAAATCACGTAACTTTTTCCATCAACTCTTTGACCTAGCACCGCCCCTACTGCATAGTCACTCGCATCGCACATGATTTCAAACGGCAAACCCCAATCAGGTGCTCTGATGATGGGGGCAGATACTAATCTGTCCTTCAGCAGCTGAAAAGCCTTAATGCACCCCTCATTAAAAACAAACTCAACATCGTTATGCAACAGATGAGTGAGTGGCTGAGCAATTTTGGCAAAATCCTTTATAAATCTCCTGTAGAATCTTGCGTGACCTAGGAATCCCCTCACTTCCTTTTGATTTGTCGGGTGGGGCAGTTTTGATATCACGTCCACTTTTGCTTGGTCCACCTGTATGCCCCTTTCTGATACTACATGCCCCAGGACAATTCCTTCAGGGACCATGAAGTGGTATTTCTCGAAATTCAAAACCAAGTGCTTCTCTTGACATCTTCTCAGCACTACATCCAAGCTCGCCAGACATGAATCAAATGAATCCCCGTATACAGTGAAGTCGTCCATAAAGATCTCGATGCAATCTTCCAGCAGGTCTGAGAAAATACTCATCATACATCGTTGAAAAGTGCCTGGTGCATTGCAAAGGCCAAACGGCATTCTCCGATATGCATACGTTCCGAACGGACACGTGAAAGTTGTCTTCTCCTGGTCCTCGGGGTCCACGTAAATTTGGAAATACCCACTATATCCGTCCAGGAAACAGAAATATTGCTTGCCTGCTAATCTCTCCAGCATCTGGTCAATGAACGGAAGGGGAAAATGGTCTTTCTTGGTTGCCTCATTCAATTTTCTGTAGTCAATGCACATCCTCCAACCGGTGACTAGCCTGGTCGGTATCAACTCATTCTTGTCGTTCTTGACAACCTGGATTCCCGACTTTTTGGGTACCATGTGTAGTGGGCTAACCCATTCACTGTCTGGTATGGAATAAATGATTCCTAGGGATAACAACTTCAATACCTCCTTCAATACCTCTTCCCTCATATTGGGATTCAATTTGCGTTGAGGGTCTCTGCAGGGTTTCGCTCCTTCATTTAATCGAATGTGATGCATGCACAGATCAGGGCTAATCCCTACCAAGTCAGAAAGTGTCCAACCAATAGCGTTCTTGTTCCTTCGGATGACTTTCAGCAGCTCCTCTTCCTGTTCCTTGATCAAGTTGCTGTTGATAATCACCGGAAAAGTCTCATTCGCCTCAAGGTAAGCATACTTTAGGCCTGGCGGAAGTGTTTTCAACTCCTTCTTGGGAACATCTTTTTCCTGGGGCAGGGGGTTCTTTTCTGCTGCTCCAGTCGTCATCCCCTTAGTCGATCCAGGAAGATCTTCCTTGCTTGCCCCATAAAGTGTCTCCCTCGATCTGGCTAGCTTGGGCTTGGTGCAAAATTCCAGAATTGCTTCTGCTAGCTCTTCATCTGACAACTTGCTCGTATTCATTGCTTGGCACCAACTGGCCACCTCCCTATCAATAGCATGACTCATCTCTGAGTTCTCAATCTGTCCCTGCATTAATTCAGTCTCGAGGTATTCCTGGACCAAGGGGTTAATGATATCTACAGAATGCATATTTTCAACATCAAGTGGCTTCTTCATTGCATCATCTATGCTGAATGTATATTTATCCCCATTGTAATCGAGACAGATAGTACCATCAAAGACATCAATGATAGTCTTAGCAGTTCGTAGGAAAGGTCTCCCCAATAATACTCCGCCAGACTCTACAGACTCATTATCGCTCATCTTAATCACATGGAAGTCAGCCGGGTACAGGAAGTCGTGTACCTTGACTATTACGTTCTCGAGCACTCCTTCGGGGCAGATGCATGACCTGTCCGCCAATTGGATCACAACCTTCGTATCCACCATACCTACTCCCACTAACCTCTTGTATATGGACAGGGGTAACACATTTATGGATGCTCCCAAGTCACACATAGCATGCTCAATTTTTACATCGCCGATGGAAATAGGCAAGGTGAACATACCTGGGTCATTGCATTTCGAAGGCATCCTCCGCTTCTGAATTACCGCGGACACATTCTCGCCTATCAAGATTTTTCCACTAGGTCTAGCCTTCCCAGCTATAAACTCTTTGATGAACTTGCTGAAAACTGGCATTTTCAAAGCCTGTAAGAAGGGTAGATTTATCTCCAGTTTCCCGAAAATATCCACAAGATCCACTGGCTCATCCTTCTTTTTCTTTGCCTCTCCTCGGTTTGGGAAAGGTTTTGGTCGTTTCCCGGTTCCGGAACATTCACCTGCTGAAGATTCATCGACTCTTTTTTTCTCTACCAATTCCGGTTCTGGATCTAGGAAAAATGGTTCGATTGTCCTGGGCAGCCGTTTCTCTAAATCTCCTGCCTGAAGTTCATCTCTAACTGCAGGGTTGCTTTCAACCGAGTTTCTTGATTCAGTGGTTTTTTCCTCTGCTTCCTTATCCTTAATGGGGGTCATGACCTCTCTGTACCTCATGACCGGCCCTTCGTAGTCCTTCCCAGATCTCAGCGTGATCTGGCTAATATTGGCTTTGTCAGGTGGTCTTACCGATGCAGGAATCTTGCCCTCGTTTCCCCGCATATCACTCAAGGAAGTAGCTATTTGAGACAACTGTTTGGCCAACATATCCATTGCCGCCTTCTGTTCTTGCTGCGCATCCTGAAGCTTGTGGACCACATCATTGTTCGACTGTAAATTGTTCTGAATGTGCTGCTGGGAACTAACGAGGTCGTGAACCATCTCATCAAGGTTCCTTGGTCTAGAGCTTGGCTGACTAGGGCCTGGCCCTATATTTTGGTTTGTTCCACTTCCTTGGCCTGGGCGAATGTGCCCTTGACCTCCTGGATTGTTGTTGAAATTACTTCCTTGACCTGGGTAAGGTGCTTGGAAATTCCTTTGATGTGGTGGTACATAAGAATTCCCTTGATAATTTTGATTCTTGTTTCCCCAGGTCGAGTGATCTCCTTGATTACGGTTGTTCCAATTTCCTTGCCCCTCATGATTTCTCCAGTTACCCTGCCTCTCGGGCTGCGGTGCGGACTGTATACTCAGTTGGGGTGCTGGCTGGCTTTGCTCGTTTTCAGACCATCTAAAGTTCGGGTGATTCCTCCAGGGTGCATCTCTTTGTCTTCCTTGGTTCCAACTTCCATCAGGATTCCAACTTCCCATCGCGTTCGCCTGGGCCTGGTAATCACCTTCCTGAGGTCCGTAATATTGCTGGAGTTGATTATCTACTGGACCTAACAACTTAGCCGTTTCCCTTGGTGCGGCTGTATTAGTTTTTTCGATAGCATTCAGCAAGGCTTTCTCCAGCCTATCAATCCTTGCTTCAACCTTGTCATCCTCCTGCTCCCTCAATGCATTCACAGAGCCTCTTCTCACAGCATTCCTCGTACTGTCATACGCCTTCTTGGCGTCGATTAATCTTCCCAAAATCTCTCTTGCCTCACTCCCTCTCTTTCTTGTAAAATTCCCCCCGCTCGAGGAGTTCATCAAATCCTTAGACTCGGGAGTTGCCCCTTCATAAAACAGAGAGTAGGTCTCTGCCTCTATCATCCGATGATTCGGGCATGCGTCCAGCAATCCCTTGAACCTTGACCAGTATTGGCTCAATGACTCATCGTAATCCTGCTTGCATTCCACTATCTCCTTCTTCAGAGCGTTCGTCTTGTTGGATGGAAAGAAGTAATCTAGGAACTCCAATTTAAAGTCCCTCCAGGTGCGGATAGAATCCGGGGGTAATCTCAACAACCATGTATTTGCCTCCCCCTTTAGAGTGAAAGGAATCGCGCGCAAGCGATAGTCCTCCTCTGTCGCATCATTAGGCCTCTTTTGAATGCCACATAACTTGCTAAACTCGTTCAAAAACTCGTACGGGCATTCACTCCTTCGCCCAGAAAATGTTGGCAAGACACCTAACACATTCGTTTTGATCTCAATAGATTTCTGACGTGGGTTCATCACTATTGCGTGTGCTGGTTCTCCATCGAGATGAGCCGTTAGTGACCCTATTTCTGGATCTGGGTCCGCTACGTGTGCCATCTCAACTTCCTCTTCCTCCCCTGTTTCTGACTCTGTTTCCGATTCTGGTGGGGACTCCGGATCTGTTCGTCCTGAAGATTCCCAGGATTCGTCACTCAAAAACTCAGTCGGGAACGGATCTCCCGTCGTGAACCCTGATCTGGTAGTCACAGTGGAGGTTGTATCCTTGATCTTCCAAACGAACTGACCGTATTTCCAACCAGACGAGTTACTCCGGTGGAAGCTCCTGCTCATGTACTACAAAGAAAACGGAAAGAAAAAGTAAATTAAAATTATTCACACCAAAAACTCTAGGCACTAACACAAAGTACGCCATCCATCCCCGGCAACGGCGCCATTTGAAGAGAGGTGTTTTTGCATATATCGCGTGTGCACAGAAATAGATCACTGCAAGCGCTTGGTCAAGACACCACGCTCCTTAAATCCACTAGAGCACAAGGTCTAGGAACTTAAGAGAACATAAAGTGCTTGGTCGTTGGACACACATCGACTCCCCTTCAAAAAAATATAAATCCCTCAACCCGAATACTATGAATTAGTATAGGGAAGTGGGGTCGATCCCACAGAGATGGACTCGCAAAGTAGTGCTCAGAGACTTTGGACAGACAAATGGCTGCTGCCACGCAACAAAGGGTTGAGAATTTTAAAACTAACTCTAGACCTAGGCAGAAAATGTAAATGCTAGACCTAGGACATGTTAAACTTGTAAATTCAGACTTCGACAACAAGAAACATAACCACTTCCTAGACAGTGTAAACAACTACCTAATCTAGCTAAACAGAATATGACTGAAAGTGGGGACCATAATTCCAAAAATGGCAAGTACGGAAAGAACTGCAGATTAACAAACTCTGACGCTAGCTCACAGCAAAATGCATCCTCTCAACCAAATTAAACTTGCAGATGAACAAACAGAGCAAAAAGCGAGATTCGAACAGAATATAGAGATTTGGTCGTCGTTCTCTTGCTGCAACTCGGAAACACATCAGATCTGCGTACACTAGACGAAATGAAAGAAAAACACGTAAACTAAGCATGAAAATCAGATCGAAACTACTCAGATTCATGTCAGAATACTTGATCCACTCCGGATCCAAGACATCCGAACCCAACAACCAACAAATCCAGCAAATCCAACCAAAATTCCTCCACAATCCAACTCCAATCTCCCAGATCTGACCATTAACCTACAATAACTCAGTAAACAGCTGCGAAACGCATCCAATTCAGACAATTTAAAAACTCCAAAATCTCAATAAGCGAAACGATCAAACCAGAAATCAACACAATCGCCATAACGGAAAATCAAACTTGCATTTAAAGCAGAAACTATTCGGTGAAAACAGCGAACCGAGCTTCGAACAACGAAGCTCGGCAGAGTAAGCAAAATGCGGAAAGCGGAAAATAGATTGTTTCTTCGCTCCTAACAAGAGCGGTGTTACACCATATCGGAAGCTAAGATGAAACCCGAACGTGCGAACTGAGATCTCCTCAAAACTAGTATCAAGTGTGTGTGTGGGAAAGTGAACTAAGCAACAGGCTGTGGTGAGGTCTCCCCCGGGAAGATCCCTCCAGCTTGCATGCTTCTGCCTTTTATAGATGCGGACATAGCCCTTGAGTCTTCGTAGAAATCCCTATTCTACCCTTCAACTCTGGAGCTTCCTCCGTCGAACAATTCTCTTCATAATCGTTCACTAAATCGCCAGTTCCTCGACCTTGTGATTTTTTGGTCTTCTTTCCTGGACCTGGCGAATTCCTTCACACACCTGGCTTAAAACGTGCGTTAGTCCTAGTAAAATCACGAATTAAATCCCTAGACCCATGCATGAAATTAGCCTTATCAATCCATTTAATGCATGGCATTTAAACACACTGGATAATTAATGATAATTATTTAATCTAGTCAAGGAAAAATCAATTAAATAATTATGTTTTATCTTGGATAATTATTATCCTTAATCATTTAGGATTTATCAAGATAGTGTTAACTATCTAAATCCATTTATGATCATTCTAGATTTTATTTTGATAAAATCAAATTCTTCAATTCAAGATAACGTTGATCTAGGATTATCATTATTTAAATCGTTCTAGGATACTACTAGATAGAAACGATTCCATCATAATCCATACGATAAATAAAATCCAACCAACCAAGATTTATACAAATCTTAATACTATTTAGAATAGATATCTAGAATATATCATACATTACTTAGGATTTCTTAGATAAATAAGTTTATCTAAATCCAATTAAATAAGAATTTTCTTATATATCTTCTTTATCCTAATCCATCCAGGATGTAAATCCAAAAGATAAGGATAACTTGGATTAATGTTTATTTTAATTCATCTAGGATTTGTCTTTAATAGAATTAAATATATTAAAATCCATTGAATAAAATAAATTAATATAAATATTAATCCTAATCCATCTAGGATTTATTCTTGGAGTAAATCCATATAAATCCAAAGAATTAGATAATATTATATTATAATTATTCATATCTATCTAATATTCATCTAGGATTAAATCCACATAAATCTATAAGATAAGAATAAAATATTATATTATTTCTATCCAAATCCATCTAGAATTTATCTTTATTCATATAAATTCATAGGATAAGAATAAAATAATATTATCTTTATCTAAATCAAACTAGGATATATCTAGGAATAAATCCAAATAAATCCATATGATATTAGATTATTACTTTCCAAATATAACTAGGATTCATCTAGGAGTGAAATCCATATAAATCCATTAAATAAGGAAAGAATATAATTAATCCATGATTTGATTCATAATCAAATCTCATATAATATATAAAATCCACACAAGATAAATTTCAAGTCTTATTTCCATATTTATCTTGAATTATTTCCAAAATTGAATCCAAGGTGAAACCCTAATCAATTTTTGGAAATCGAAGTCACGGAACGAGGCGTTTCGACGTCACGCATAGGGTAAACCCTAATCTTGCGCCATTCGTACTCCCACTCGAAATTCGACGCTGCGGCCTGCGTGAAGACGTCGCTAGTGCGTCGTCCTCGTCACCGCTGCACGCACCGCACTCGTCTCGTGAGCTCGGCGAGCCTGACGTCTCCGACGCTGCTGCGTCGACGTCGCTCGTCGGCGCTGCTTGCTTCTGCTCGCTGATCGCCTGCCCAGCGTCACAGCTTGCCTGACAGCGCTGCCAGCCTTGCTCCGTCGTCGTCCAATCGCCGGCGCTGCACTGCGGGATACAGACGCTGCTGTCGCTGCGTCGTCGCACCCGCCACCGCCCGATCGCCGCTGCTGCTGCGTCATCTCTTCTGCGTACTCTGCTCCGCGTTACCTCCGGCAGAACAGCAAACTGATCTGCCCGGTATCGCAGCAGATAGCTCAAGACGTCACTGCTGCCCCGTCGGGGATGACTCTAAATTGCCGTCCGGCACTGCTGTCCGAAGACGAAGCAGTTGCTGCCGGAGCTGCTGTCCGTCGCCAACTCTCTCGTTTCTTGCCGCCGGAGCTGCCCGAAATCCGCCGTAGCAGCCTGCCCTTCTTGCGAAGTTTCGCAAGGACGCTGCTCCGATCGCCCGAAGGCGAACGAGAACCGCCGCATTAACATGCCGCGAACTCAGCCATGTTCGCCATGTTCAATTTTCACGTTTTACGCAAAAATAAGAAAGTGTTTTGCATACATGTAGACATCAATCATCATGAATTCTTGCGGCAATTGCCGCAATTCAAGATTTACGTATACAAATTTTGTTGGAGTAATCATTACGCATGATGATTATATTTTGATTACATACATTAGGAATTTAATTCCACATGTCACGTCTCCAACAATCATGGATAAAATAACGCAATTCATCCAACCACGCAACGGTTAAAACATGCGTTCAAGCAATTAACGTAACATGAAATTAATCCACATAATCAGAGCAAAAAATTGGCTCTGATACCAATTATTGGGGTTTTATAGCCCCTTGCACAGCGGAATACTTGTACAAACAAATAAATCAGACGTAGGATCTATTTGACAGATTACGGGATTAATCAATTCACATGTCAACACAAAATTGCATGCTAGAACGCAAATAATTCATGTTCATAGAATATAAATCCTAAACATGAATTCTACGGAGTTAGCCAATTTACCTCGTTGATTCTCCAAAGAATCGTCGATTGCTTGTGCCTTCTCCACGATGATCTTCAATACTAGACCACAGATCTTCTGACTGGTGTCCCGAACTGTATCTCGACATCAGGGTGAGCTGATCTTATCGAAACACTAGGACTCGAATAAAGAAGACAGATCTTTCTCACGGAGGAGAGCTGAAAAACTCACGGAGGAGAAACTAAGAGAATTTTCGAGCTCCTCTTAATAATAGAGGGGACGAAAATTATCTCTCTAAAAAATTGTGTTTTCTGTCTCTTTTATTCTCCTATTTATAATAGTTCATATTGGGCCCAGTCAGGGATCTATGGAAAGTTTTGGATATGGGCTCCCCCAATTAGCTTTTTACTAATTAAATTGAGCCCACAATTTAATACAAGCTTATATTGGAATATTACGAGCAGCCACTACAGAAGTAATATTGAACTCCCCATCCAAATCCGAAATTATAAGTATTCCGGGTTTCCATTTTGTTTATTATTTATTTCCCGCGCTTAAGATATAAATGCCCATTAATTAATTAAAGTCTGCTATGGACTTAATTAATTAACATCTTATTAATTCCAAGAGTAGACTTAGCAAGAAACACTTATTTATTATTCATAGAGTAATAAAACTCCAACTGGCCAGTTTCCGAATAATAAAACCTTGTTCAAGCTCCTCTTGAGGACATTATCAAACGAGACTCACCTCGTGCACGATTCAACATAATAGCAATCCTAGCACCACTAGATAATGATCACCACTACCCAATATACATGGATCGTTGGGTGACGAAAAACCAGCACCTTTGGTAAGTCAAAGTAGTAGATACTCAATGTCGTATGCTCAATGCTAACGTATGTAGATTAAGAAATTAATTATCAAGACCTCGTCTTTCAGTAGATAGCATAAAGACTCGTCTTGTTGTTAGATCCATTCAGTGCTATACCACACCAACGTCATCTTATTTCAATAAGGCTTAGAAATAATCGGACTGACATTGCAACCTTTCACGATAGGTAGCCAAAGCCTATCTAGGTTGTGAAATTCTTCTTTTTCTTTTACAAAGCATTGCATAGAACCGACTGTAGTTACCTTAAAGTGGACGACGCCCACAACCAATCTACTAAGCAAAAGACTTAGGCTTTGTTTACTTCTTATGCATTTAAATGTTTATTAAACATCTTATAAACGCACAAGCAAACACAATGTAATAATATATTGATTCTATTCGTGCAAACTGCTCGAATGATACTGAATCGGGTCAAAAGTGAATTGTAGAGTTTTTTCGTACACAAGCAAGATTCTATTCGTGCGAACTCGCTCGAAACATGCTTTTCAGTATACTAAACCTAACAATCTCCCACTTATACTCAAAACATGCTTTCGAGTATACCCACTGCCAAAAACTCTCCCACTTATACACAAAGCAGGTATTGGAGCTAGATATATCGAACTACCATTCATTTCACATCATGTTTGAAACATGTTGCCACAAAGGCATTTTTCTGTGAAAAATCTGCTCGGTTGTTCTCTGATAATATCTTTTGCGTCACTATGTCTTTACTGCGTACTTGATCTTTAATTAATTTCATCTCTCTATGTGATTGTTTAACTTATGATCTCGTGTTCCTCTTGAGTTAGCCTTTGCTAGAGTAAAAATACTCATAGGTATACTCAAACTTACGATCAAAGCTACTAGGAGTATACTCCTAATGTAAACACATAAACTGAGGATGACTTACTCGATCACTGATTAGTCATAAGACTTAGTCAGTGTAACCCCAAGGACATTACATGAATGACTGGTAAACTAGAATATAGCGATTAGTCTTTCTCAAGTGCTATGGTATATTCATTACCTCAATCAAAGTCCTTTGCCATGGTTAATATGATATATACTTGCTATGCAAAAGCACAACTAATATCAAACTTAGTACACATCATAGCATACATGAGACATCTATCTGCAGAACTAGTCTCATAATTCTTGTTCTCAATGGACTTTATCACGGGTTTGCCGCAATCCCGCGGGTATACCACAGTTATGGTTGTCGTCGATAGGTTGTCCAAATACGCCCATTTTGCGGCCTTGCCCACCCGTTTTGACGCTCTCCGTGTGGCGCATCTGATCGTCAACACTGTGGTCCGCCATCATGGATTTCCAAAGACACTGGTTTCGGATCGGGATCCGACTTTCCTGAATGCAGTGTGGGAGGAGATATTGCGCATTAGTGGCACGAAGTTGAAGTTTTCAACGGCCTACCACCCACAGTCTGACTGCCAAACGGAGATTCGGAATAAGGGATTGGAGCAGTACCTCAGGGCCTTCACGGCGGACAAGCCTTCTACTTGGTCTAACTTTCTGCCGTGGGCAGAATTGGCATTGAACTGTTTTCATCATGCGGGCCTGGGGACGTCGCCATTTCGTGCTTTATACGGCCGGGAACCGCCGACTTTGGTGGCGGCTCCGCCGTCCGCCCGGACTCCTCCCAGCGTGGCTGACTTGATTAGGGAGAGGGGTACACTCCTGGTGGAGCTTCGACGTAATCTCTTGAAGGCTCAGCAGCGCATGAGTGCGACGGCGAACAAACACCGTCGCCACCTTGAGTTTGAAGTGGGGGACTTCGTATGGTTGAAGTTGCAGCCTTACCGGCAGTACTCTGTTGCAAGACCGATTTCGGCTAAGTTGGCCAAACGATTTTATGGGCCTTTCGAAATTCTGGAAAGGATAGGTCCAGTGGCCTACAAGCTGCGGCTTCCCGAGGGCAGCCGGGTGCATAACGTTTTCCACGTTAGTCTGTTGCGGGCGTTCGTAGAGTCAAACGAGGTGGTACCATTGCCGGCTGCGTTCAACGGGAGCAGACCCATTGCTCACCCGGTAAGCATTTTGGAATCGCAAACGATGTGGCATAGGGGAGAGGCGGTAGAGCACGTGTTGGTGCGTTGGTCAGACAGGACGGACTCGCCGTCGTGGGAGCCGTTGGCCGAGCTTCGCAAACGCTTTCCAGATATTCCCCTTGAGGACAAGGGTGTCGCTAAGGGGGGGAGTTGTTACGCATGCACCAACACCGTCGAAGGATATCACAGCGGAGGAGCCGGCTGGCCCGTCGAAGGATATCACAGCGGAGGAGCCGTCTGGTGTGTTGGCAACACCAGAGGCAGAAGAGGTCGCGACGGAGACACCGCAAGAAGACACACAAGAGGAGCCGCCGGTACCGCCGCCGGCTGTGGAGACGGGGAGAAAGTTGAGGCCGAGAGATAGATTGAAAGCTCCCAACCGATTGCTTAGCTAAATTACTTAGCTAAAATAGAGTCTTTTATTATTTAATTATTTTTGGTTATTTTTGGGATAATTATGGAATTATTTTATTTTCTATTTTTGGGTCGGGTTTTCTTTGTTGGTTCTTTCCCGATATCTAGGATAGGTCGAACCAACGCTAGGGTCCATAGATTATAAATAGAGCGATTCATTGTTCCGTCTTTTAATGAATGAAGAATTATTTTCCCAAGATATTTGCGTAATACTCTTGAACCTTAAACTCTGCCGACGAAGAACGATCTTCGCGCCAGCATCAAAGTCAGCCGCCGACCTTCACGTCGAAGGCGCCGGATTTGCAGTGTTACTTGGTAGATTGGACAAAATCTTCACGTTAAGAGCAGGAGCCTCTTAACACACGAGGCCTGATATTTCTCATGCGGTGAGTGTGGTCAGCAGGTTCATGTCATGTCCAGGAAGAGAGCATTGGTTGGCTCTGAAAGGTATTCCCAAGTATCTCAAAGGGAGTGCTGATCTGGGAATAAAGTTTAAGTCAGAGAATGGAAGAGATAAGGATAATCTTGTTGGGTTTTGTGACTCAGATTATGCAGCTAACCTTGACAATAGGCACTCGCAATCTGGGTACATATTTACCTTGTTTGGCTCGGCGGTGAGCCGGAAGTCCAATCTCCAATCTGTGGTAGCCCTCTCGACGACAGGGGCAGAGTATATAGCGCTTGCTGAAGCGGTGAAGGAGAGTTTCTGGTTCAAGGGTATGATTGGTGATTTTGGAGTAAAGCAAGAGAGTGTTGTGATAAAATACGACAGCAATAGTGCAATTTGCCTCTCGAAGCATCAAACTTATCATGAACGCAGCAAACATATCGACGTGAGGCTGCATTTCATTCGAGATGAAGTTGAGAAGGGTGCAGTCAGAGTTGAGAAGGTGAGTACCGAGCACAATGCAGCTGATATGCTTACAAAGGCCTTACCAAGATCCAAGTTTCGATATTGCTTGGATTTGGTTGGGGTGGTTCAAAATTTGTAAGTGTGAAGAAAGGTGAAACTGGTGGCGGTGGATCTTGGATCGCTCAAGGTGGAGGATTTGTTAGTGTTTGAGCTGATCAAAGATCGAAGCTTGAGCTGGTGGAAGAGTTACTCCAGAAAGTAGCCGTTGGAGTTCAAACGGGAACTAGCCGTTGTGACGGTTATAACCGTTTTTGGGAAGCAAGCTAACGGTTGAGCTCGATTGATTGAGCTCAACGCCTCTTAAGTAGCTGCGATACTTACACCAGAATTAACACACACGAAATCAAGAGTGATTGAGAGAAATCAAGAAGAAGAAGGCGATATCTTTCAACTGTGCGTTTTTAGCTCTCGAAGCAAGAAGTTTTCGGGCGAGTTGAGAGAGAGTATTCATCTTGTAATTTCTGAGAGTTTTGAGTGCTCTTGTATTTGTAATATTCCGAGTGATCAATAAAGCAAACACACCAGATTCTGTCCGTGGATGTAGGCTTACGTCGAACCACGTAATTGCTTGTGTTCTTCCTTGATTGTTGTTTTTGTTCAGTTGCATTTCGATCGTCACAACTGTGGGATTGTTCTTCACAATATTGTTACACAAGTGGTAACTATGACATTCCACACTTATGATTCTTAACACAATGGACATTTCAACTTATATACATAACTTTTAATGTTTGAAAATATGACATACTACTTCTTGTGACCCTAAAGTGGAAGACAAATAAAAAATAAAACACAGAAAATAACATTTAATTTTAAAAGCAGAAAACTTTAATTATGTATTGCAATAAAAAAATTAAGAAAAGAAGGACTATTCGACAAAAAATCTTAATTTTGTACAACTGCAGAGATGTGGTCATGTACTCATGTGGAAGTGAATACGATGACAATTCTTTATATATTCTTTTTTTGGTCACATGCAATTTATTATGTGATTAAAGCGAGAGTAAATGAGCGATTGAGACTTTGATAGATGAAAGGGCACATTAGTTATGATGTGGTCTCAGATCAATAATAACGTCGTACAAACTAGTTGTTAGATTTCCACAATAATGAATTAATCTCAATTTTACCAAAAAATAAAAGCTGAAGTTTGTTTCTTTCTTTTAATACTAAAAATGCTACAAATCAATTAAAAAAATGGTGAGCAGAATGACCCACAAATATATCAAGCATCTTACAATAAATTAGTTTATCGAAAAAGCTTAAACAAAACAACAACAACAACAACGACGCTCCCAACTCCCAAGAACCAAGCCGTCACATGAGTATTTTCTTTATTGACGAAGTAGATAGTTGTTATTTATCTTTTAATTTTTGAATAGTTGTTGAAAACGTTTTTCGTGTTTTTTGTTATTTTGTGGTATTGCTTTTTTAGAAGTGTATGCATGTGCACTTGAGTTTTGTTTATACTTTTGTAGTATTTGTTTTGATTGATGTTTGTATTTTACTCGTCGCACTTGTCAATTTGAGTCTGTATTGTATACCTTTAATTTTAAATGACATTTCATTATAAATTTTGCAATATTATTTATTATAGAATATTATAAATTAATATGTAATAAATTATAATTAATACTTATAATTGTAAAACTAGTGTTTTAATAATCAACCAAAATAGTTCTTTTTAATTAAAATGAGAATTAAATATAAAACATAATTATTACTCTATTTTCCCATTTTTATTAGTCTATTTATTATCTTCACTTTCAATAGCACTATTTGGTAAATGAAACGTCTTAAGAGAATTAAATATGGGATGTATACTGAACCATGATTTTAGACATCCCAATAAATAATATAGTAATGGACTATATATATTAACGGAACGAAGAAAGTATTACTAGTAGTTGTTTATGTCTTTCTTGCTCTTTTAATTAATTTTTTTATCGTTAAATTTTCGACTTTATTTCTTATTTTTGGATTTAATTAATTCTTTTTATAACTATGTACGTAATTAACTTCAATGTTTTACAAAACACTCAGGTAGACTCGGATGCACCGTGCATCCACTCCCATTAAACCAGAATTGTGGTTAATTATTTCTAACCAAAATTCAATAAATCATAATTATGGATTTATATATACACCATTCATCCAATTTTTTTTACCAAAACAACCAAAATTGCTACAGACGACGGATTAGAGATGGCACCGACATCAAATTAGAGTAGTAATAATTGCTTTGATAACGAAATGTTAATTTATTATCACTAACATGTGTGTGTTTTATATCAACATGCATTAATTTAATCCCAGACAAATTTATAATGTTGTATTATATGGTATTCTAATGTTTATTGATAGAAACTTTTGTATAACTATTGTCTCCTGCTAGTAATTAAAAGCGAAGAAAGAAATAATTAGTTTAGTCACATTTTTTTCCTTAATTGTCGGTCGTGTTTGTTTCTTTTAAGGTCTATTTTTGGAACTTTTCTCAACCAGTTTGATCCCATAATCCATTTTTATTTTTTGGATCACGCTCTTTCAATGAAAAATACAAAACTAACAAATTATTCATTTTAAAATGTTCTAATTAAAGTATGTATTTTTGAGATGGTACAAAGCGTTTAAACTAAAAAGATAATACTGAAATAACTCATATTTTTGTGTTACCTGTCAGCCTATCAAATCTTTCTATTTTGATTAATATATAAGCTACTTTTTTAGAAGCATTATTTATTCCATATTTAAAATATGAAATTTCTATAATGTTCTTGAGTTGCAATATAATAATTCTAAAAAGTATATACAGCTATATGAATGAAATTGCTTTATGAATTACGAATGTCATAAATATGTGTTGGGTGCCAGGTAACACACTTTAGGTACAATTAGTTTTTGGTTTGTGAAAAACTTTTTATTGAGAAAGATACAGCTGATAAAAAAACAGTGACTAAAATAATCAAACATATATACAACACTATCAAATATTGATTTAATTGAAAACCTTATTGCTAGCTTATAAATTCAGTAACAGTGTGTAGTTATTTAACAATATATTTAGGTCATGACAAATCCATGCAGCAAATACTGCGGGTCTATATTTTGTGTGTGACTGAATAGTGGTAAATTAAATTGAATTTTGGAAATATAATGACAGCAAATCTTGGATCTTATTTTTATTAGTATTAATTATAGCTAGAGCCTATAAAAAGGTTGATCTAAGGACTAAGAATGCTTTCGGTTGCGGTTTTCAATTTTCCATATGCACACTGATTCTCATTAATGTTGTAGAAATATTGTACTCCATGTATTATTAATTTAAATTGATTTTAATTGGATGAGGTAGTGACGTTTCTATTATAAAAATATAAATATTTTAGGGCATTCACCACTCGCTACCATATACAGCCAAAATTGACCACTATCTTCTCATTCCAACTATTCATAATTTTTATCAATTATTTTTAATATCACTTAGATGCAGTTGCAGACGCAGAAAATATTATTGGCAGAGGCTCCATTAGTATATTATACACTCAATAAATAAATAAATATAATACTATAATATAAAAATTAAAACTATATTTTAAAAAAACCACAAACAATTATAAAAATACATAAATATTCAAAAAACTAGTCCAATGCATAAATCGAAATATTATTATGCAGTCACGATGAAAGATGGATGAAAGATGGTAAACAGTGTTTTAATCCAATTCGAACTAAACCGAAAGTCCAACGAACGAAACTCCAACCTTAACATCTTAAACTCAAATCAAATGGAGTAGTATGTAAATAGTCAGTTAATTTTTCTAAAGAAAATTCCCAAATTATATTATTATAAATATACTTATGAATGGAGTTTTTTTAATAAATCCAAAATATCAATTACTCCTTCCGTCCCGTAATAGATGACACACTTGGGTTGGCATGATATTTTGAGAGATGTTGTTTTGTGTGTTGACTGAAGAGAGAAAATAATATATTTATATTAATGTGAAAAAGAACTTTTTCCAAAGGAATATCACATCTTTTGTGGGACAAATAAAAAAGGAAAATGTAACATCTACTGTAGGACAGAGCGTGGGACCGAGTGAGTATTATAAGTTATATCCTATCATTGATGTCGCTAGAACATAAATAAGTAGTACTACTAGATAAAAAAAATTTATACACGTTGACCATACTTTGAATGTACATAATTTCTTTAACAGTCCGACTACATGGCTCATCTGCTCGGAATAAGCTCATAATCTTTTGCTAAGCAAACAGTGTTTTTTTCGTAGTGAGTATTAGAAAAAAAAATCTGATATCTAGTAATTTAAAATTTTGGTACATTATACATATAATGTTTCAGAACGATTATTAAAAATATCAATCCATTATGTATTAAATGCTTAATTATCAATTTGGAAATTTTTTTACACTCAAGGAATCAAAATGTAAAATCTAACACGTTACATTTTTAAAATTGATGGCACGTTTAATTTGAAGGAATATGTGAACAGTGTGAAACACGGAAGTTTTTATAATGTCCTCATCTCTACACATTTTATGTTATAACTTATAATATAATACTATTATATGTTAGTAACTTTTAAAAAATGTAGACTTTTACTGACTTATTTAGCACGAGGACAGCCATTTTAGTACTTATATTCAATTTCACCTCGTCTGTTAGGAAGATTTACTGAATCGTGAATAACTGGATATTCTGAAAGGCGTGAATAACACTTTCAGATTAAATCAATTTGGTGGTTCTACCAATAGTTGATCGGATACAATTCAGGTTTAGAAGTTTCGTATGTTCATTCTGCTCTGTACTTTGAACCGAAAAAGATCAATAAGAAGAGGCCTGAAACGAAACATCGCGTCTCTTCACGAAGCATTGTGTCTCTTCATTTCTTAACCGATTTTTAACAGTTTTTAAGGAGTCGAAAATTGCAAATCAGTCCTTCGACCCCAGCTAGGAGCTATGCCCCTTGGACCCCGCAACTCGGGGGCGCTGCCCTCGAACTCCCGTTTAATCATAATGAATTCAAACAAGCGTGCACTCCGCACTTCCAAACTTATATGATGTCTCATTATGATAATATTGATCAATCAAACTAATCTAATTACACTAAAATAACCAATATCGTCAACTTTAATTCCAAATTCTTTTCAGCCTCTTTTACAATTCCAATTTGGATATTTTACTCTCCTATAATATTAATTTGGTGAAGGCTACCGTGTGTTTCCAAAAATTAAAAAAAAAATTGAAGTAGTGAAACACACAGAAAAAAGCTTTTGAGAGGGGCTTAAGTCCTTCCCCTATCCTTACTATGTTCACCACTGTTTATATGTTCATAAATTCTGATTAAATTCATATGAAAATAATCAATAAATAACTAAATGGTATGTAAATTTTCAATTGCACTATTCATATGTTCATATATTCTAATTTAATTCATATGAGAATAATCGATAAATAACAATCTTAATGTTACGTAAATCAATACAAATCAATTTTGTCAAACTTCCGGTCTTTTCCTTTGCTGACTTGGTATCTGATTTATTTTCTCATCGATTCTCGTCTTGATTTTTTATTGATTCCTTGATTTCTTCTTGTTCCATCATTCGAACAAGGCCATGAGAAACGACGCACTATCATGTGCCATCATCTTCAGATAGCCACCTCCAACTCATCTCTTGTGCGTTCCACCCCTTTGGGACGTGCCTACTATCCGGGCTGCTGATGCCCTAAACAAATTCAGAATTCCTAATAGTCTACTTTTTCTTCTCATATATATACTTATAGTAAGAACAACAATGCATAGAGCTCCATTCATGTAGAGTTAATACCTATATTGAATTAGTTGGTGAGAGTTTTTTGGTTACCACGTGAAGCTTCGCATGTGGTTTGGCAATCAAACCTAATTCTTTGTTTGGAATATTATGTTTTTATTTTTTACTCCACATTGCAACTCCCACTTCGTTTTAGGAAATTAATTATGCGCGAATTTCAACACGATTCAATTTTCATACAATATTGGCAATGCCAACCAATCATAAATTCATAAAATAAGACTCTACTACAGTCGAAGGAATATTATTGTAAGGTCAAAATTATAGCACTTTACTAGTACTATAAATTATGTAGTGTTCATGTGGGTACCTTATGCACCATCTATATATATCCATTAGCCTAGTTCAAATTCAATACAAACATATCCCTACTTCATAGTATAATATACAAAGCGACTTCAGATCATATATGTATTGGTACACACAAATTATACTTGTTAAAATTGATATTTGTAGTATGACATGTCAGAAAAATCATGAAGTTTGGTCATATTCAGGCCCGTCGTGCAACTTTAAAAATCAGCCAGCCTGTTTAAAATTCTTCATGAAAAATGACATCTTTTGACTCATCGATGATGACGTTGACGTATGATTTCGCGAATGCCACGTCAGATATAGTTTCACCCAAAAAAATTTCGCGATTTTTTTGAATAATTTTAAAAATTATGGAATTGACCAAATCTTGTAATTTTTTTTGGTAATTTTAAAAAAATAATGTAATAGACTGGATTAAGGATGGAATTACTCAATACCATAGAAAGACAAATTTTGTACATGTTGCATATGTTATAAGTCTTAGCGGATTTTATTATCATTAAGTTTTTTTAATTAGTACTACTATTATTTGCATTTTTTTGATGTTTGACAAGACAAGACTTTATAGTAGGAGTATTAATATAAGAATGTCGATCTGTCACACATTGTGACAACGATGGTTCACTGATACATGATTTGGTTCGACTGGTTAAGGGGTATTTTTGGATATAATATGATTTAGAGTCGGGTTTTCCACTATTAGAAATTAGAATTGATATGAATGTTTAAGTTCTCACTTCCCTTGATATCTTATCTGGTAATTCATTCATCCTTGAATTTATTCTCTATTATTACTCATCTTTGTTGTAACTTGTATGTATACATAGAATTGAACAAGATATAATGTACTATTATGTCGGTTTGGGTCTTTAGCTTATGTCATTTATTGATAAGAGATAAGGAGTCTACTATACGTCGCTGGCTGGCTTCACTGTTAATCCAACACAATTACTACTAATTAGCTCTATGAGTGAGTTAGGTTAGGTTAGGTTAGGTGTCCTAAAAATAGATTAATCCTAGCATAGAGATTATAGATTGACCTATTATATTATTTTTATTTTGGAACAAACAAATTTAGAAAATAGTCATATCCTTTTTCAAAAACTTAATTCCCCTACCCTTTTCCAATCTACATATAAGTGAGGTGATATATTCCTCTCAAGTATAAATTTTGTGAATGATACGTACAAGGCAAAACCAAATTATCTACATTGATGCAACAGAGAATATACAAGTATTGTAGAGAAGAATAATCCAAGCAATGTAGTATTCAATGCCATAAAGTTTGCATACCTTTAATTTTGCTTTTTGTTTTATTTTATTTATAGAATTACAGATACATATCATATCATAAATAAATTGAAAAGACAATGCACACTTAATGAGAATCGAATGAAAAATCTCTTACCAATAAGAGACACTTCATTCTGTATTTTTGCTATAATAAATCGAGAGAGTTACTATATACTACTACTAGTATTAATTTTTATCGACCCTACACAACTATGCCCACGTGAACTAGCTGCTGATATAACGTTTTGCAGCCATAATCTCCCTTATACTTGCATAACCAATAGAGCCGCCGGCTGCCAATGCGAGCTATCGCGTTGACGACTCTATTGTAGCGACGAAAAAAAGGCTCACTACAAAAAACACGTCATTTAGTGACGGAAATATTCGTCACTAATTAGCAAATTTCCGACACTGAACAGTGTTGGTGACAGATTACCGTCGAAAAGAAGAGGCAATTAAAAAGCTTGACAGTAAAAAAAATTAGTGGGTAATGTGTCCGCCACTAAAATTAACAGCAACATCACCCGCGGAAAAAGACGTCACTGTTTCCGCCATTAATTAAAGAAGGATAGTTCTCCGTCAGTAAATCGCGCTTTTTTTGTAGTGGCTACAATCTATCAAGGGGGATCTCAACTTGCAATTTCTTGGCAATGCGAGTCATGCGATGTTGTTTAAGACGTGCAAGCCGTAGATTTTCAAGGACACATAATCCGTAACCGGCGTCAATGCCATGATACACTAATTCGTCTGCTCAAATAAATTTTGGAATTTAGATGATAGGATATTTTATAGTAGTTTTTGTTATTAAAATTATGTTTTTGATAATTTTAATTGTAGTTTTAGTTCTTAGAAGACAACCGAGAAATTAAATGGGGATGTATTTGCATGTGAGTTAAACGAGGTTGTTTACTTATAAAAAAAGTGACATTTTCTCTCTAGTTTTTACATACATATTTTTAAAATTTTATAGAATTGCAAAATAAAAGGTAGTAATATTAAAATAGATGCTATAGTTTAAATATCGGATAAATTGCATTTCCTTGAACTAAAACTTGGACCTAAGTACTGAATTGAATGTCCTACATAATGAATATGGTAGGACAAAACTTCAGATGTTTGAATAATCAAGCATCAAAAAAGATACTAAGTGCCAATTATAGAGCGAGAGACAAAAATTGTGGGGTATAAATTCTTATTACTATTATTTATTAAGTTTTAGATTATAATTCAATGAATTTAGTTTATATTTATAAGCCATAAGTTAAAAATTAATGTATTCCAACTAAAACGGGAAAAGTTTAGTAGGTTTTGGTAACACTGCTGCGACAGTGGGATATCTCACTCAAGGAGCCAACAACATGTTTCATATTTTGGTTGTGCACCCTTACGCAAGATCTCTCTATTTTATGTTATTTCATGATCAAGTTGAACTGAATGATCTTTCAAGGAGAAGAAAAGGTTAATTGTGCATCTTCGTTCGTGGATTAGAAGCAATGCCCCAAGTTTCCACTGTCAATTACCTTATCGGCAGAAGATTTGAATGCTATTACAGGCTAGTCTGGAGACTAAGAATAGATTCTTTACTGTCCCTTTTATCTTTCTATGATAAAAGAAAAGTACTACTCCCTCCGTTCCTTGTTAATAGAGGCATTTCTTTTCGGCACGGAGTTTAAGAATAGTGTGTTAAATGGATGGTGAAAAAAGTAAGAGAGAGTAAAGTAAGAGAGATGAAGAGAGAATAAAGTAAAAAGAAGAATTACTTTTTGCTAAAAATAGAAATGACTCAATTAACTTGGAACTTCTCAAAATAGAAAAATGACTCTATTAACATGGAACGGAGAAAGTAACAATTATGGGTTGTTATACATTATTCAATTGTTGACGAAGACAAGAAAGTCATGACACTAGGTGGAAAGTGTTGGTTTATAGGTTACATAAAAATGATGATTGTAATAGTAATAGTAGCACTATGTGGTAAATCAAACATAGTAATGAGTTTTGTTACAACCAATTAGCAGTAGACACTTAGCATCTACACCACTAATCAAAGTTACCTCAATTATGGAAGCAATAATTAATACAACGAGTAAAACACTTCATTATTAATATAGATAGGCATTTAATTCTCTGTGACCACTTCTCTTTCTTTTTTATTAAATTTGCTAGTACTCCTAGTGCAAACAACTTCACATGCATGACTTTTTTTCTAATCTTATGGTCCCATTATTTAATTATAATTTTTACTTTTGTACATTAATATAGCCATTAAATTATTTTTATTGGTGGATGGTTTTGGACCTTTTGTTTAAATGGTAATTTTATGATCATAAAAGTTGTGACCTGCAAGTTTTAGCAATTTCTTTTATTTACCATCACTATTTTCAATTCCAAAGGACATACACCGATCATTTATGTTGCTTTATTATTGATAATAATAGTATTATTTTCAAATTGTCTAAGCCATTTCCAAAAGAGATATTCTTAATAGTACTCTATTGAATATAATAGTCGATTTATTTAGTCCAGCACTTCTCATTGCCAATTGTTGCTTGTTCCTTCCGAAACATAAAGTCTTAATCCCTTTTGCAATCATAGGTCTAATCTATTAAATTTTTAATTAATTTATTATATTTAGAGTGAACTGCACAAAAGGGCCCTAACTTTTCGTTGTGTAACAACAAAGGCCCCTAACATTTAAAAATCCCACCAAAGGGATCTAACAAAATATGTAATCACAAAACGTGTATATTTTGCCATTTTTCGGACGAAAATGCCCAAATGGGCTGAAGGGCAGTTTAGACTTTTTACGTACTACACCTGCACCCTATACCTGCACATAGTCTGCATGTGCAGGGGCTGTCTTGTCAAACAGAATAGTAATCATAATTCCATTCTCCTATTTTCTTTCTTCTTTCCCCCTCTCTCCGTTTCATTTTCGTCTTTCATTTTCGTACGCTTTCATATTTCCCTCTCTAACATAATAGGCGATTATATTTTGTTCGGCATCTGGTTCGACATCTGTTCGGCATCTGGAAATTAGGGGTTTGCATCTGGATTTCGCTGAATTTATGGTATCCACAAGGGTTTAGGCGATTTCATCTGGAATTTTATTTTGCAATTGGTGGTTGATTTTTTGGTTGTAGGGTTACTGTCAGGCATTTGAAAAACTAATTTGTAATTCTTGGTCGAATTTAATGGTTGTAGGGTTACAGTCGGGGCATGTGGAAAATTTTGCTATTCTTGGTTGAAGTTTACAGTTGAGCGGAAATTTTAGTTTTTGTGCTATGTGCTATCTTTTGGGCGAAATTGAATTCTTGCATTGCTGATTTGAATTTTGTACTGTCGAATTGAATTCAGGTCGTGTTGCAATGTCTTCTTCTTCTTCTTCTCAATCTTTCGGCTCAAGCTTCAATTGGAATTGGCCTCGTCCCTAAATTGTGAAATGTAATCACGATCTTGAGGCTGAGCTTGTGACATCTAGGACGGCTGCTAACCCGGGTAGACGTTACTATAGCTGCCCAATATGGAAGGTTACAACTATGTATTTTGGTCGTTTTTCCATTAATTTTGTTGGCATAAAGATTAATGAGAAAGTATTATGCAGGAAGATGATTGCAAGTTTTTCGATGGGTTGATGCGTGTCTATCCTCAACCAAGACAGTTACTTTCAGAGAGTGAAACTTGAGCAAGACCAATTCGAATCTGAACTTCGAGCCAAATCGGTACTTGAAGGTGTTCTGTACGAGAAATTGCGCATGAAAACTGTGGAGTTTGAAGCATTGAAGTTACAACTGGGCATGAAAACTGAAGAGTGTGACGCATTTGCGCTAACAATTGGTAAAACGGCAAAAACTCTCTGACGGTTAAAAATCACAATCTTGTTCTTATGTATTGTAATTATTCTACTGTTATAACACAGCTATATCGTGTCCACTCCGTCGTTATCTTCTGATGTTGACTGATTACGCTTTGCAAAGCTTTGTTTAATCTATGCCTGAAATCACGAATGAGGTTACTCAACTATGACTCAAATCACGAACGAGGTTACTCAACTATGACTGAAATAATAAACCATGTACACAAATGAATACAAACCGACAAAGTACTCTATCAAATTTCCGGCATTTGATTGACCACGTTTTGTCTTCATCTATGCCTGAAATCACGAACGAAGTTACCCAACTATTACTGAAATCACAAACCATGTACAGAAATGAATACAAACCGACCAAGTACTCTTTCAAATGCATGATGATTGTTTTCTCTATGCCTGAAATCACGAATGAAGTTACCCAACTATGACTGAAATCACAAACTCAAATGAATACAAACCGACGAAGTCCTCTATCAAATTTCCGGCATTTGATTGACCACGTTTTGTCTTCATCTATGCCTGAAATCACGAATGAAGTTACCCAACTATGACTGAAATCACATACTAATTAAAAAAATGGATACAAACCGACGAAGTACTCTATCAAATACCACCAAAATATGTCATGATATCATTTCCACCAAAAAACTAGAGTAATTTGTTACAAACTAGTCTGTAACATACATAACATACATATCATATCATCACTGCCACCAAAATATAAAAACTCGTAGTTAGCATACACATCATATCAACACTGCCACTTTAAATTGTTCACCCATCCCAACCAAACACAAAGTTTTAAGATTAAGTCAGGTCCGTCAATCTTGATCACCGCGGTGGCCGCATCTCTGAGGCTGAGTCCTGGTCCGAGTGCTTGGTCCCGGATTCGAAACATTAGGCTGCATCAATTAATAGTATAGTAAGTATATATGAGAAAGCACTGTGTACAATTAGAGAATATAGTTGTAGATGTTTATTGCATAGTACCTCGTGGCGTCGACAATTATTTGACGATTCAGGCAAAGTACTCTCACCCCGTTTACGCGACCCGTTGTGCTGCGAAGTCTCCCCAACCTGAGAGCGGGCATCTGTCCGAGGATCATTGCTGCATGTCCTCCTAATATGACCTTCTTGACCGCACCAACGACATTTCATCACAAAGGTCCGACGCAATGACTCACATCCGTCCGCATGAAGACGAATCTGGGGCTCCTCACGTCTCCGTTTCTTCGGCCTACCACGCTGTCTCTTTGACCTCGGGGGTGTCAGTTCACCGCACCATCAGAAGTAGTCTTGGGCCAATTGTCCACCCCATTTATAGGGTAAAGGACATTCTCGTACAACATGATCATTGTTGACTTCAAATAATATCAGAAAACGAAGCACGTCACGTCGTCGCCATTCTTGTTGATTGTTGTGATAGCATGTGTGCACGAGATTCCGGTTAGCTGCCACAATCTGTAGGAGCATGTAAAATCGCGCATGTTGACAACATATTGGCCAGACGGCCCCAGTTACTTGGTATGAAGACTATTCGTTCCATGTAGCCCTCCACGATGAAGCCCTCGCGTACCACTTGTCAACAAGCTCCTTGATAACAGGAGGGACTGCGTGATCGTAACTTTTGATCCACTGGCCTCTGATCTGAATTCTTTTCATTTGACTTGTTCGAATGTCCTCCAACATGCTGATAATTGCTTTCTCTCGAGCCAATGCAATCTTCGAATTGAATGTCTCACAAATATTGTTGAGGATCACATCACAACAAGTGTGTGGAGAGAAAAATGCCTTGACCCACTTTTCTTTTGGAGCAACTCTAGAAAGCCATTGATGTGCTTGGGAATACTCAGTCTGCAAAGCATCCATCTTGTCCACATAATGTTCGAGGGTGGTACTCGAGGCAAACTCCCACAACCTGTCTTTGAAATTTTCTCCAACAAATCTCTTCTTGAAATTGTTGTATATGTGCTGAACACAAAAGCGATGCTCGGTTTGTGGGAATTCCTCAGCAATCAACTTTGCAAGCCCCTGATGCAACACAACAAAACATTACCACAAAATCACAGTTCCAGTACATACTGTATTGATTAAATCACAGATAAAATAAAATCACATACCACGTACATTATGTAATATTGAAATCACAACGACCGTACCTTTTGTTGATCAAACATAAACACATATCGTGGCCCATTTGCATGCAAGTTTAGGTCATCAGACAAGTACTCCACGAACCACTTCCACTGGACATAACTCTCGGCTTCAGTCACAACCCAAACAATCGGCCACCAACAATTGTTGGGATCAATCCCCATTGTTGTCATGAGCTGTCCTCTGTACATCCCTCGCAAGAAACAAGCGTCGAAGAAGATAATTGGCCAACATAACTACATCCATCTCTTTTTCAATGGTCCTAGGCAGCAGTAGAACCTCAGGAATCTCGGACCCACGGTGCCAATATCCCTCGTATTCTCATAATGTATATGAATGTTAGAATCAGGGTGCGTCCGCTCCAATTCGTCTTTGTAGTAGAACAAGTTTCTGTATTGGGTTGCCGCAGAGCCGAATATGCCATCCAGTGCGTGCTCTCTGGCCCGATATGCCTTCATCCTACCTATCTTCAGGCCAAAATCTTCATCGACACACTGCCGTATAGCTGCAAGTGGAATGTGAGGGTTGGCTTTGATCTTCTCCATACAACGCTCACCTAGCCACTTTGCCGTCAGCCACTTCGAATCCAACACCTGAGAGAATGTGTGGGCGTGATCGCGTTGCATATTCATCACAACGTAATCATGACCGTTGTGTATTTCGTGCTTCCTTAAGTACACATACCACTCACACCCTTGCCCTTTACAAATCGCACGAAGTTTATCGCCGTCATTTCTTTTCACGTGCACTCGCCTTCTGGTCATTATTGCGTACTGCCTCAACACGTCATACAAGAAATCTCTATGCTTAAAAACATCACCAGGATTCCACAACGGAAGCTCATTACTCTCGAGCTTGAACGGGGTAAACTTTATGCCGCTCTTCTTCAAACCCTCCAAACCCTCCAAATCCTCGAGGTCATCACAATCTTGTAGCTCGTCCACAACTTCTTCCTCGAAAAATGGGTTGTCTGCCATGTTCCTCTTGTCCACATAAGGCGAATACTTCCTCCGCCGTTTATCCCCTGACTCCCCTGACCCCGGCTGGGCTTCGCCTTCACCCGGCTGGTCTGCATTCTCTGGCTCCTGTCTCGCCTGTTGTTGTTGGAAAATGGATTCGTAATATGAGGTGAAAAGCTGCTCATCTCGGCATATGTGTGCCAACGAGATAAAATGGTCCATCTTCATCATCAGTAGGCGGTCCCTCGTTATGTAGATGGCAGGCGTCAGGAACTTACTCAAACGATGGAATGTATACCTCCTCTTGAGGTTCTACTCCCAGACCATTATGTACTTCCGGAATACCTTGTACTTCGGGTCCAGCTTGCACTTCCGGTCCACCATGCACTTCAGGCCCATCATGCACTACCTGTCCAGCTTGTTCCACATCACGTTCAAGTCCCGACATTAGCAATTCATCCAGGATCTCCTCTATAATGGGAGCTTCCGACTGCAGTTGACATTGAGGTTCGGCTGAAAAATCCAGGGTCGGGTTGTACACACTATCGTCAACATGCTGAACATCTTCACTATGAATAGATTGCCCCATCTGATTTAGCATAAAATCACAAATGAACACCATACATACAAGCATAAATCACAACTCTATTACAAAGGTGGGCACTAACCTCTGCCACGCTATCAGGGTCTACAATTGCTTCATCTTCATGCTGCCCAATCTGACCAAAAGATGAATCACATATGAATACCAAACAATTTAACGTGTTCACCATTGCTACCTTGTTCATATCCATCTTCTACCTCAACCTCATCTCCATCTTCGCATTCATGGACATCTCCTTGTCCAATAACTCCATCGACTGCATCATTCTCTCCAGCCTCCACCACAACATCTTCTGCTTGGTCTGCACTACATGATGCAAATGCATCCATCAAATTCTTACGTGCTGCCTCCTCTTCCCTCTTCCATTCGCGACGTTTGTCTTCTAAAATTTTGGTCAAAAACTCTTCAAACTCGACATCCCTAGGGTACCACTCAAGCATCAGTAATGGTGCCGATGGTTTCCTCTGCTCCTCGTGCTGATGTTTCTTCCTTTTCGGTTTACTCTTACTCTTCGGCACAATTGGGTCCGGTTCGTCAAGCTCTTCAATGACCACAGTAGGTTTTTTACAAGCGTTCACAAATTTTAGAAACTCCTCCGCTTCTTGAGCAAGGCGGCCGCCTCTGTCATCTCCACGAGATAAATGTGAACAAGCTTTGTGCTAGTAGCCGCGACTTCGAGAAAAGGGGCCAGATGTGGATCGTCCGTAATGGGCAGCAATGGACCTCCTATGTCCACGCCCATACAGCCATAACTATACATTGGATGAACGTAATAGAACTCACATATGGTTTTCCTATTGTACCCCAACCACAACACCATTGCGAAAAGATCTAAGAGCTCAAATTGGCGAATCCAGCAATAGTCGAAGAATGTCAATTTTCCCCCAACATACTTCTTCTGTACATTGATTTCGATGATTGACCCTCCGTGATGAAAAGCGACGGAAAACATCCCGACATGGTCCCCTGTTAGGGTTTGTATAGAATTAGAAAACTTCCAAATTTAAAACAACAAATTTCACATATAAAGTCCTAATTTCCCAAACGCGACAACATCAAAATAATTTCACAAAACAACCAATTTTCGGAGCCCTAAATCACAGTCAAAATCGTTTGCTTGGAATTTTAAATTTGAACTTACTATATTCGTCTTCCGAAATAAAGAAATCCAGCCGAGGATCGCAAATGCTCCACGTTTCTGGGTCTACGTCGATTATCTCCGGTCGAGCCCTTCTACCGTATCTAGGTGATGCCGGAGGTGATGGTGACGCAGAAGATGGCGTTGGCGGCTTCTTTTTGCCCCTTGAAGAACTACGGGCGGAACTTCGTCTCCGTTTTGGAGGCATTGATGAAAATGGCGTGAAAGGTAGCGGCGTTTTCTGAGAATTAGTAGAAAATTGTGGTGAGATAGTGTTATGCCAGACATAAATGATGAAGTGAAAGTGGATTGGAGGGAAAAATGAAAGAGCAGCAACCGCCTAATTGTTTTGGCGAAATGGCAAAATATTAGAAATTACAATGCAGGTCCGAGCGTGGGAAAATAATAGGGGACAATACCCATGCTTTGCTGTCACATCAACTTTTCGCCATCCCATCAACACTGCATGCAGCAGTGGCGGACATACAAAAGGGCGATTTTGCCCTCCAAGCCCTGAGGGTGTTATGGTCCGAAAAAACACGTTTTGTGATTACATATTTTGTTAGATCCCTTTGGTAAGATTTTTAAATGTTAGGGGCCTCTGCTGTTACACAACGAAAAGTTAGAGCCCTTTTGTACAGTTCACTCTTATATTTAATGATTAAATTCAATTTTCGATCAAATTTGAAACATGAAATTCATTAAAAATTAATATGGTAATGCAATTTTAAATACGTTCTAATTATTTTAAAATTTAAATAAATTTAATATGAAATGCGTAGGCAAAATTAAATTCAATTTAACTCAAACATAATGTAATATTTTATATTAATATCCTAAATAAATTAATATCTATATTTATAAAAATTTGAATATAACATTAGAAAAGCACAATATTCACACAAAAGAAAGCAAACAAAAAATGTGAATAAAATGTGTGTTGAATTTGTATTAACAAGTTAAGTTGGTGAGTTGGATTATATATATGAGATCAATTTCATTCGCCTTGGAAATTCCATTCATATACACACCATTCTTTATCAATATAAATTGTAAAAAATCAATGTAAAATTCATTTCATTCCTTACTTATTGTTTTGCATACCAGTCATCACATAAATATAAACTCCAGTGTCAGAAACACAAATATATCAATTTTGAAGCAGGAAATCCAAGCGATCCCACATAGCACAAACAGATTGCTCAAGCTGATATCCATTGCTCACAAAAACAAAAAAGAATCCACAAAGAAAAACTGAAACTGTAGTCTACACAAAAAGCGCACACAAAAAACTTCTCAAACAACTAGGTAATTTAAAACATACCAAAAATAGAAGCTCGATCAAGGAAGGCTAAGTACAATTCCTTGCTGGCACACTAAGTACAAATCTTTTACTGCTTGTGAGCAGTTTAATGTTTATTTTGACTATTCACATGGATCAATTCCACACCAAAATGGGTGCTCTCTATCTATGTTGTCCTTACCCTACTATTATCATCATACGAGGTAAATGGCCACTGCACCACAAATATGAACTAGGCCCTTCTTTCCTTAATGTAACCATTTCATCCATCTCTTTAAATATACCATACTCCAATTGTCTTTGCTGTATTTCCAATTATAATTATTATATTATCATTTAAATAAATTCACCACTCTTATATAAATCCTCCTCAAGAATCAAGATTCTGACACACAAAAATCATGGTACAAACCAAGAAATTCCGAGGTGTTAGACAACGCCACTGGGGATCTTGGGTGTCAGAGATTCGCCACCCTCTCCTGTAAATTTTTCTTCACACACAAACACACTCCACTGCGTGTCAATTTCCTTATGAATGAAAAAAAAGAAAAGAAAAAGAAACCCTAGTTTTTTTTATAATTCTAACGATTTGATTGATTGGTTATGATCAGGAAGAGGAGGGTGTGGCTGGGGACGTTTGAGACGGCAGGGGAGGCGGCCCGTGCCTACGACGAGGCCGCCATACTGATGAGCGGCAGGAATGCGAAGACCAACTTCCCTGTTCCGGCCGCTGACCAGGACGGTGGTGGGGGCAGCCAGATGCCCCCGCCGCAGTCTAATATTCCGGATACCTCGCGCTCAGCATCTCTGTCATCAATCCTGAGCGCGAAGCTCCGGAAATGCTGCAAGTCGCCTTCGTCGTCGCTGACGTGCCTGAGGCTCGACACCGAGAATTCGCACATCGGCGTGTGGCAGAAGAGGGCCGGGTCTCGGGCCGACGCTAGCTGGGTCATGACGGTGGAGCTGGGGAAGAAGAAGGCGGCCGCCGGAGACGGACAGGAGCCACCGCCGCCGCTGGCACCGCCGCCTTTGTCGGCGGGGAATGGGATCGATGAGGAGGAGAGGATGGCTTTGCAGATGATCGAGGAGCTTCTCAATCGGAATTAATTAATTAATTGGCGTATGCATGCGTATTTTAATTAATTATTAGTGATTTCTGATTTGATTATGATCGAATTGAATTGATGTGTCATTTGATGTATATGAAAATCGATAAGGATGATAGGAGTCATGGGAAAAAAAAGGGCTTCCAAGGCTTTGTTATGTCCAGTTTGAGTATAGTGTTTTCATCTGAATTGTGAAGGTGGATATAAATGCTATACTTCGTACGAATTGAAATATTTCATATTTTTATATAAATGTTGTGTAGGTTTATTTAATTCCAGTGGGTTTTAATTAGTTGTGAAACGTCTTTTCTGAATGAAATTGTGTTTCTTATTTGTACACATACGTGATTTAACTTTAATTTGTTGTGGGTGTCGGGCCTCGGATAATTAATCGTATTTATTGACTTGGTTAAGTATGATGAACTTCGATATGAGATATTTGGAATCGTACATTAATCACACTATCACTAAGTCATGAATTATAATGAACTCATATAAGAAACATGTAGTTATACATTAGCCACGTTCTCATTAAGGCGATGTGTTATAATGAACTCGGATTTGAAACATTTAGAGTTATACATTATCCACGTTATCACTAATTAGGCGATGCATTATGATGAACTGCCAAATTTAGAATTACACATTCACTATGTTATCACTAAGCCAACATAAAATAACGAGATCTTAATACTCCATTTCTTTGTGGCTTCGACACGATCCTAATTACTAATGGTTGCTTCATAATAGTTCATGTTTACGAAATTATTATTTAACATGAATAATATGCGCATATATATACATAAAAGTAGAAATATTTTCAGAATTGTTTGATAAACTAAGTACAAAAGAATTCATAGTAGGGGTATTAAAAATATGGATTCCCTAAACAAACCTTAAATAAAATAACAATATTAGTACTATAATTTATAAGTGTCTCAATATGTATAAGAACACGCTGTAAAATTTTTATAATATATGCTTTTTAAATGAAGAAGTATTGAAAGCATAGTAGTAGTAGTAGTACTTAATTAAACTCTAATTGTTACCATAAATCGATCCCCGTCTAGATTCTAGTCAATGCTTTTTTTGGGTAAAAATAACAAGGAAGATCAAATCATAAAAAGTTGAAAATAAACATCTCCCACAAATATAATTAATTTAACCGCAGCCATTAATATATCTTTAATCTAAATTACGAGAGATAATTAATTGACATTAGATCATGAAGATTAGGTGACTATAATACTAGTACAGATTATCAGTTGATAGATAGCTAGAAACAATTATCTAAGGAGGCTAGCTAACCAGCTATGGATTCTGTTGAAATAGTCGCTTACTATAATTAATTAGTCAATGATTTCGCAATTATTTTTTTACCAATAGCAAACCCATTAACTCATCCATAAAAAATCTTACTCCTAAATATCGAATTTGAAAGGTGTGACAAACGTAATAAACAATACGGAGTATAATGGAATCTATTTGTTGATAACACAAGAAGGCAAATAAATCAAAATTATCAAACCATACAAATTAAGGTACAAACATACTCCGATTTTGCTAGCAATCTTATTCAACGTATCTGTTACGTGAAGGAGAGATCAATCAAACTTTAGTGAGATTTTATTTGAAAACCAATTGGTTATAAGAAGACCGATTCACTAGGTGTTTATCTCTTTTTTAATTCACATTATTATGTTAGTATTCGAACAAAAGTGTAATGTCACAACCAACAAAATTAGCATAAAGAAAGTGAGATTTTTCAGTGACTTGAATGATGAGTAGACTGAAATAGTAGGATTTAAAAATAAAGTGGTGCAATAATAGAAGTCATTCACTAAGCTGAAAAAAATTGGTAATTGGAGCTATCAAAGTATTTGAATAAAAATTGCAGAATTAGAAGAAGAAAGCCATGTGGTGCATATTCCTCTGAATCAAATCCAGCTCCTTTTGATTGGCGTTGGTTTTACAAATGGCTAAAATTAATATTTCAAGTGGGGAAACCTACATAAAGTAGGTTAGATATGAATTTTATTGCTTCTACTTGCAAATTATTTATTTTAATCTTTAGTTGGTTGATAAATTATATATTTAGTTGATCAAACAAGTGCGACTAATCTCATACATATAGGTCTTCTCCTATGTTTTTCCTTAGTACTGTCAAAGTGTATTCATAATTTATAAACATGTGAAGAAGATGTAGGGATTACTTTTAAATACTTTTTGAAATATTTAGCAATCTTAATTTGTAGGTTTTGATTTTAGTTCTTCCAACCATAATTGTGGTTTCTTCTCTATATAACCGAATATAATTATATGCATATAAGAAAAGGACACATGATGTGGACGATGCATGAAAAATTGCTAACTTGTTAATTTATCAACGTAGTATATTAAATAAAGTATTGTCTGATTTGTTTTGGATCGTATCGATTGTTCCACAATTTACCGTGTCCAACTATTAATAATATTTTTTAAATTTTATTGAGATTTTAAAAAAAATATAACCTTAAATGTGGGTTAATTAGCGCTAATTTTGCGATTCAAAGAATTTTGAGTGAGAAGAGTCATTCATTAGTCAAATTTATAGGGCTATTACTATTAGTAGTTTGTGGTTTGGTTTGGTGCACATAAGAAATATCGACTTCACTAACGACAGTTTGTACGATGATAATATAATAAATGGGTGCGCTAACTTTTTTTAAATTGTTAAATTGCTAACTCATCAACGTAGTGTATTAAAAATGTCAACACGATCACGTTAAAATGTCAACACATATTTGTGTTGACATTTTAATAAACTATGTTGACATTTAAACATTAATGTCAACACAATGTATTAAAATATCAACTTAAGTTTATGTTGACGTTTCAGTATCATCGTATTGACATTTTTAATACACTACGTTGATGAGTTAGCAAGTTAGCAATTTTAGAAAAGTTAGCAACGGATCATGATAAATATATAGAAAATGAGACAAAAACATGTTATGATTTTATTAATTATGATATACTCAATAATTAATACTCTTTTCGTTTATCACAAATAGACATTTTCCCGAAAACAAAAAGACACTTCTATTTACAGTAACAAACTTTAAGATTAGATCTATTATCCTTAAAACACAATATATTTATTTGACAAAACCTAACATGACAGCTCATTTTTACTCACAATTCTCCAACACTTTTTTTTTCTATTAAAACTCGCGTCACACTGATAATAAAACTATTTTTAATAAACAGACTAAGTACTAAAGAAGCACAATATGCATCTATTCAATTATTATTTACTTTAATTATTTTCAAATAAACATACATAAGAATCCACGTCATATCTAAATAGCATTCATTTGCATTTATTTCTGTAACTTTCATTAGAAATTTATGCTCAGTCAATTTATAGGATTGATATCACTTTCCATCTACTATATTTTTCAAGCTTTTTTCAAAACTATGACAACCTTTTAAAAAGTATGAAAAAGATTTGAACTTCTAATTTTATCAATAATTTTATAATTAGAAACCTATGGTCAAAGTAAAAAAATTTAAAAACAGAACAAATTTACTGATATCATGTTACTAGCTGTTCCATAAGAATATGCTCATATATAAACTTCAATTTATATTCAAACAATAATGTCACTAAACATAAAAGAGAAGAATAAAAATGCCAATATCACGTTTGCTGCATTTGTTTTCTTAAATTTCCAAGGGGTCCATGAGCTCTCTCCTCAGCCTTCTGCTGCCTACATGTGCACTTGCTGTTGTTGAGATTGGCTCCACATTTCAGACATAAACCTCTGCAGTTAGGATCGCAGACGGCGCTAATGGTGATCTCAACGTGTATGAGGTCTCATATGTTCTTTGAGATGTCGATGACTTTCTCTTCTGGAGGAAAATGCAGCTGATCGTCTATGTCGACAGAGGCATCATCATCATCCCCTGTTTCGAAAGTGTTGAACTTATCTTCCCCGAATATCATACCCATGTTTATGGTCTCCGGTTCGGCTATGGGCTCTTCACACAGTAGAAGCGTGAAGTTTGAGTAGAGGCTCTGAGCAGCTGGCTCGCCACACCTTCATCGTCCGAAAATTAATCAGATCACACATTTTGTAAGATCATCAATGGAAACACGAAACACAAAACCACAGTAGGAAAGTGATTACTTTGTTGGTTGGTAACTAAGGTATGCTAAAATATTCTACACTTTGATGGATCGAAAATTTTGGGTTTGTTCGATACTGTAATCCTTCAAACACTCAATCCTATGTATTGTCAATCTAGTCAATCAACCAAAGTAAATGCCCCTAACGCGAGGTATAAAGCTTATAAGAAAAACTATTAAATGGTGCCAATTCCAAAGACAAGTCAAGAAGCCACTATCAAGAAAGACATGAAGGGCTAAATCGTATGAAAGCCAGCGAGAGATGGGTACATGTTGCATGGAAAACAACAGAAAACACCAACGTTTAAGTTCCTTTGGCTATAAATCAACTTATGACTAGGATGTGGAACATAGTGCCTCCACAAACATGGTAATAGCACAATGTCCCTCACATATAAAACTCTCTATAGGAACCTTTCCATGTGGACTTTTCCAATGTTTAGTCCTTCAACTTCAGTACAATAATTTATGATAAAGACTGTAGTTAATTTAAACATGATTTGACCGATCCAGTGTAATTTAGTCAATCTATCCACTGAGCTAGGTGATCTTGTTTATTTTAGGTTGCCTATTAGACTGGTAATTATCTTTGTCCTCTTCCACCTTCAGAAAATACTGTCAAAACCAAACAAAAAAATTAGTTTTGATTCATCTTGTACTGCACTACTGCTACACGACTTGGTCGGTTGGGCCTTTCAAAGTAGGAGTATAAAATTTTGATGATTCAGTTTCAGTGGATTATTTGGTTTTGTATCAAACCACTCATTTTTTCCACTCCCACATGGAGCCATGAGTAGGTTTGGTTTGGTTTGGTTTGGTTTGGTTTGGTTTGGTTTGGTTTGGTTTGGTTTGGTTTCTTATCATATTGGAGAACCAAATGATATGATAATGATATAGGATAGTTCAAATGCTGTCTTAGGCTCAATATGTAGCATGTCATGGAACTTGCAGAAATTTGTTTTTTAAAACTGTGAAGAGTATATTATAGACAACAATTTGATAAGCACACCAGACTTTAGAAACAATTGACACAACGTTTACACAATTTCATAGAGTACTTTTTTAATTCTCAAATCTTACCAAAAATGAAATCAAACATAGACATTCCTTAGAACATTTCCCTCCAAAACAATCTTCTATTTCCCCAAGGCACAAGATATTATAGACATATCTGAGCACACTTATTAAAAAATCAATCACACAACATATAACAAACATTGCAATATACAAGCACTTGAATATAACATTTATGTTGCAGTAACATTTATTCAAAGAATGCCTAAACCTCCCCAAACATACAAACATGGCATGGGTCTGGCCTGGGTAAACCTAAAAATATTAAGAGAATCTTGATCTGTAACAGTAATGCTGCAATATATGTTAAAATTTCAAATGGGATCAGTCCTGTCCAAAAAGTATGTAAAAGGGGGTCATTTAAATTGTAAAAAGATTTGGCAAAACTAACAACTAGAAACATCGGACTATGGTGGGCAAGAGTTGGAATCCCAATGCAACAATTCACACAATCATATTTGAAGATGTGAAGATCACTAAATGCCTGGATGCTAATGGAGAGAAGCATAACTATGATAATTATCAATTTTACAACAATAGAGTATATATAATAGTTGAAAGGTTGTCTATCACAGGACACCTCTACTGGAAACGGCCCAAACACAACAAATAGATTTCTTCTTTTCCTAAAATCACCATTACATTTACAATGTCAAACACTACATCGCATATTCTGGTTCTTGGAATGCTACTAAATGTGCCCAATTAGCAGGAAACAACTGAATTGTAACACATTCAGTTTTAGCTAAAGCCTATCTTGATTCTTCATGTATCAATGAAAAAAAATGCACAATGTTCGCCCTATGATGCTCAAGACTCAAGTCCAAAACAATGAGGTCCTCTACCGAAACTCACAATCACGACATATGCCATTTCCTAATTCAACAATTCACACGATTTGAAGTGGTTTACACTTGGCTATTGTTCCTGTGACGAGAAAACAGATTCTAAACAATCAATATGATAAATTCATCTATTCCTCATATAGCTTAGCTTCATCAGACTAGACCAACATAAGTAACAAACCAATTCAACACTTGAAAACCACACGATCATGCCGTTTTCAGATGAATCAATAATGCGGTTTTCATATTAACATCCTATCTTCACCCCAAATACATCATAAGACACAAACCTCTGGAACATTATGTATACCAAAAAAAGAGGTTTACCCATTGCAATTCAGAGCAATGACGGTTCAAACGATTCCATCCAGCCTCAGCTTCTGCTTCCTCCTTGTCACATCCGCCGAGATCAAAACCGGCGTCCCGTCCGGGAAATCTGCCACGGGATTCACCAGACGCAAGCCCATTTCGAAAGCCCGAGTTTTGGACAGGCCCGAAGAGACCTTTGCTAAGCCCAAGCTCTCAAGAGCGGTGCCGTACTCCAAATGCGATACGGCGCCGTTTCTTCTGTACATAACCGCGCCTTCCCACGGGAAGCCTTCGTCGTCTTCGGCAGCATCTATGATTTCTTCGTCGCCGAATTCCCAGTCGCTACCAGATAATTCGTCGAATTGTGCGGAGAGGTGAGAAGTGGTGCTGAATTCTGTGAGGGTTGGTGTTGATGAGGTGAATCGTTTCTTTAGGATTTGGTGATTCGGTGTGAGGGGATTGTGGAGGGAGCTGAATTTGATGGGAGGGGGAGACGCCAAAGGGGCGGGGGCGATGGGGCGGAGCATTCCGGCTTCGTGGAGCTGGAAAGACTGAATTATCATCTTGGATAATAAAAATAACTATGACAATTTATGTAATTTAACTCAAAATACTATAGTTTCGCAAATTGAAGGGTAAAAATCCAAACATTAACAAAAAAAATTGTAATAAAAACTAAACTTTGGAAGATTCAATTCCGTTTGATAAATGAATCAAGAAAGATATTGACATTGGATAAATTAAAAAGAAAAAATGTACCATCATCTTTATCGTGGTAGAAAAAGTATTAAGAAATGGAATGGGATCAGGAGAATTCAATTAGGTCCATCATAGCCGGATACATTTAGAAAATCGCAACGGTCAATAGAGTTTCGAGCCAAACGGGTGCATGCATTAGAAATGCGTCTAACCAACCACTTCACCATCGTATAGTCTCAATTCAAACAAAATTCGATTCAAAAAAATCCAAATTGAATGGTCGGGATGAAAGCGAAAGTTGATGACTCTTGAATTCGCCACCAAACCTGGGACGTGGCTGTGATGAATTCATCGCAAAAGCAAACAAAATCTAAAATTCCACCTAATAGATCTCAATTTCTCCAACCAGCGGCTACTTCACTCACACTTCTAATCATGAAACGCCTCATTTTCCTGCTAATTCTCGCTCTCGTCTTCTGTTCTGCACAATCACGATCCATTATCCCGCGCCACCAACCTCATCCATCTCTCCAAATCAGCAACAAAACCCAGGTTTCCACATCCGACAGATTTTGTTCTTAATTTAATTATTTTGAAAACCTAATTTTGAATGGATTTTTGCAGAATGAAGCGAGCTGTTCGTTTACTGTAGTCATTAGGACCAGTTGCTCATCTACTCGATACACGCTTGATCATATCAGTCTTGCCTTCGGCGATGCTTATGGAATTCAGGTACTCATTTCTGCTTCTAATGCTCATTAATCTGATAATTGTATCTGCTAATCTGTGTTGATGAATTTATATGGTAAAGCAAATCATAGGGTTTAATTGACAGCATTACACTAGCTAAAATTGGGGTAAAATAGTGAAGTTAGTTCTTGAGAGCTGATGAGTTCAATTAGCTCAGATCAGCTGGAAATTTGTTTTTTATTTCATGAAAAATGAGGATTTTCTAGCAGTTAAATTCGTATTAGCAGTCTGTTTCAAGTAATGTTTGTGTGTAGGCAAGATTTGCTGCTAGTTAATCACATAGAAGATGAGTGTTTAATGGTTGTTTTTGCTGTGATACTTAAGATTACTATTTCTAATCTATTTGTTTTGTTCAAATCACAAATTAAATAGCTCATTCTAGTTTAGCAAATTTCAATCAATCTAATATGTTTTCAACTGTCGTTTCTTGATGCGAGTTGTACATGCAGCCTTCATAATCTGATCATAGATTTTGTAAGTCCAGGCAATTTTGGTTTCTTGTTTCAAAATAAGAACCAAAAATGTAGTCTATCTATGGAAGCACCAAAGACAGAGTTGGTTAGATTTTGAACTTAAGGTGGTTCCTCTTAGTGTCTGCCCTGACTCTTCATCTACTATAGGTTTATGCTCCACATCTAGACGACCCCGCTTCAAGAGTGTTTGAGAGTTGCTCGACTGACACGTTTCAAATCAGTGGACCGTGTACGTACCAGATATGCTACTTGTACCTCTACAGAAGTGGGTACGATGGATGGATCCCGTACGATGTTACAGTCTACGGGTATAACTCGAAGCCTGCCACTTTCTACTACAATGTAAAAGTACCCGCGGATATTTGGTATGGGTTTAACTACTGTTCCGGAGCCAGAGCCACCTCATCAGCAGCGACCAAGTAAACTTAGCTCTCGGTTGATGCATGGTTGTATACCACTATCTAGAATAAGAGGATGTTGCTTATGATGATCACTTGTTTGTTGAGCAGACCAACTTCGAGTACCAACTTTGTTGATTTATGTTTATATCTTCTTCTTTATCTGAGTAACTTCAATTATTTAATTTTGATGGCATGCTTGTTTTCACATATTTTCAGCTTTGGAAGCTATAAAATCAATTCACTATTCACCCAAAAACCATTTCAGTAAAATATCATTATTTACTTAGATCTCTACGAAGATATGTGATCTTATTTTTTCAATCTACGAAAACAGAGCTTTAGACTTTCAAGATATTGCACTTTCTGCATATAGCTTTATAGAGATCTTGCAAATTTATTGTTTTGTTCTACATATCTTCTGTCTCTCTCTCACTGTAATCAAGATGAAGAAGAAGGGGACAGGGCCTTTGCTTTCTCCCTGAGGATGAATTTCTGAATCTTGCCTGTTGAGGTCTTTGGTATATCCTCGAAAATGACGGTCTTTGGCGCCATATAATGAGGTAAACGTTCTCTGCAAAACTCTATTATCTCCTCACGGCTAACCTCAAATCCTTCCTTCAACTTCACAAAGGCGCAGGGCGTCTGCCCCCAGTGATCATCCGGTCTTCCCACAACCGCCGCTTCAAGAATAGCTGGATGGCGGTACAGCACTGTCTCAACCTCGACTGTGCTTATGTTCTCGCCACCAGAGATCACCACATCCTTCAACCTGTCCTTAACTTCAATGTAGCCATCATCGTGCTTCACACCAAGATCGCCGCTTCTGAACCACCCCCCTGCAAAAGCTTCCTCTGTGGCTTTCACATCTTTTAGGTATCCACTCATCACAGTGTTTCCTCTAAGCATGATCTCACCCATTGTTGCACCATCCGCAGGTACACTCTCCATTGTCACCGAATCTCTCACGTCGACCTCCTCGAGAGCGTAGTGCTCCACCCCCTGCCTCGCTCTGATCCGGTACTGCTCCTCGCGAGGCAACGAGTCCCACTCAGGCCTCCACAGACACGTCGTGGCTGGCCCATAAGTTTCCGTGAGTCCATACAAGTGTGACACTCTGAATCCGAGCTCCTCGATCCTCTCCAGAATCGAGGGCGGGGGTGGTGATCCGCCAGTCATGATCTCAACCTTGCGAGACAGCGGCCTCCGGTCAGGGGAGTTTACGATCATGTTCAAGACCGTTGGAGCCCCTCCCATGTTGGTGACCGCTTTTGCAGCAAGTGTGTCGAATATTTCTCTCGGGGAGACACGCCGTAGGCAGATGTTGGTGCCACCTACCGCCGCCAGCCCCCAAATGAGGCACCAGCCGTTGCAGTGGAACATCGGCACTGTCCAGAGGTAGACAGGCATCGAGCTCATCCCATGAACCGACAGTGTAGCTAGGGCGTTCAGATAGGCGCCTCTATGGTTATACACTACCCCTTTCGGGCGCGATGTCGTGCCAGAGGTGTAGTTCACACTGATCGGATCCCATTCCGTTCTCGGCCGCCTGGCCTTGTATCCAGCATCTCCCCCAGCCAGGAGGGTCTCGTATTCGTGAGTGTCATTTGGGACGGAGGCAGAGGCATTAGGGTCCCGAATGAAGACGAGGAGTGGGGGTTTGAGCTCGTCTTTCGCTATAAGATCAAAAGCGCCCTGAGCAATATGGAGCAACTGGTGATCGACGAAGATGATCTTGGCTTCGGAGTGGCGGAGGAGGATGGAGATCATGGACGAGTCGTGGCGTGTGTTCAACGCGCAGATGACTGCTCCGGCCATCGGCACTGCGAAATGCAGCTCTTGCATTGCAGGTATGTTAGGCGCCAGTATTGCTATCTGTTGACAGTCCAATTCAACATATTTAGTTAATTTGTTTTTGCAGAATTAGACCCCAAAATCGAATCCCTAATTGCCAAATTAGGTCAACTCACCACATCGCCGGTGGAAACGCCCAAACGTGTGAGGGCAGAAGCGAGCTTCACGCACCTCAGGTGAGTCTGCTTCCATGTGAATTCAGCAGAGCCATAGACGACTGAAGTTCGATCTCCGTAAACCTTGGCGGCTCTCTCCAAGAAGCTCACCGGCGACAGCGGCACGTAATTCGCCGGCGACCTCACCATGCCGTCCATTGACTTCCACGACCAGGCTTCCGGTGATTGACAGAGACTCCTCCGAATTGGTCGCACGCAGGTCTCCTTGGTGGCGCCATTGAAGAGCCAGCTGGTGCAGATTGAACTCCTCCGCCGGAAAAAGTGGTTCATTGTCGGAAGGAGAGAGGATTTTTGTGAGCATTACACATTTCAAAAATAAATGGGGTTGGTTTTGAAAAGGGCAAAATTTTGGATAAACATCGAACTTGCCATGCATGACACCTTGATGTCGACTCATTGCCAAATCATTATCGGCCGTTAAATATTTTGTACCATATTAATTCAGACGTTTCTTATTTTATTGTACGAGATTTAAGAATTTTATATTTAATAGATTAAATGAAGATAAAAATAAAAATAGAAGGTGAAATAAAGAGAAAAGATAGAGGTAAGTATTAGAGGTAATAAATTAAGTGAGATTAGATGTTGTCATAACGTGAACTTACTCAAGTGAATTGAGACAATCTAAACTTATTGGATATAGCTAATATCACTTTCACCTATCAGTTCATTTCAATGAATGAGATTTTACTTAATTTTGTGAAATTTAATGTGGTTTCAGAGTAGACTTTGTATTCAAGTTGAATGTGTTGTTAGAAGTCACATGACATGAGTGATCTTGTGCATCGTAAAATTTAACATGATACTAAAACCGGTGATGATATATGAGTGATTATCTTCAAATATTAATAATACCAAAAGCTCACATATTAGAGACGTACCCCCTTCGTCCACGAATAGGGTCCTATTTTTTCGGCACGAATTTTAAGAAATGTTAATAAAAGTGAATCGAAGAAAGTTGCTGAAATATGAGTCCAACATGTATATACTAATGCTATGTGAATGTAATGAGTTAGTAGAATGAGAAGCCTCTTTACTATTTATAGTAATAATGAATCGAGACTTCTATCCATGGACGAACCAAAATTGAAAAATAAGACTTTTATTCGCAGATACATGTTTGAGATATTCACAATATAAAAAGTTGGTCTAATAATTAGTTAATGCATGATGAAGGTTTTCCCATTAATTTCAATACTTTGCTATAACTTTACCGTCACTGCACATGTCTAAAACTATGTGGAGTAACTTCTTTCTTTTGTCTTAATCTAAACTGTCGCAATTTAAGTGATAAAAGTAGAAGCAAATAGCACATGCAAACGAATGCAATTACACTCTAACAACTATTTGAAGTAATTAATTAGTAGAGTGATCTTCAAGATTAATAGGATTGCAAGTTGCACCTGTCTATTTTCTACGAATCGTACATTATTGTTAATTGTGATTAATGTCCTAATTTTGTGAAAAATTAAATGTGTCCCGTTGTGACTTAATCCGGCAATTGGGAAATGGACCAAATATGTCATCTCATTGGATTATTTAATTGAGGTAATTTTTTTGGACTAATATTAATGGTGTTGTGAATAATTGTGTCCTAAATTCTAATATTTTTTGTTTTTTTCCAATAAGTGAGACATATAAATCAATTTTAATTCCAAAATTAAGGATTTTTTAGAAAATTGTGGACATAAAAACATGATTAACAGTAGACAAAATGTGAATTGGGGAGTTAGGAATACCAAATTATATGATTAACTATGAAATCAATAGTTGAAAAGAATTATGTTAGAGTCGCTAGATCGCTAAGTATTAATAATAGCCCCAAATTGATGTAATTAATACTGTACAAAATATCACATGCAATGAAATTAGATCATACGTAACACTATTTGGTTCCAACGATTTAGTTGTGTTCTTGAAGAATTTGTACGTGTCGCATAATTAGTGGATTGCATATATACGGTTGTATATTCCAATTATTAACCTCCACATGTGGCCAATGGTTTTGAAATATCCAAAACGACATCTTTAATTCACATAACTAAATTGAATTCGCACATATGGGGGTAACAAAATATTAAATTTATTTAATTAGAATTTCGAGGTACCTAAAACATTCAAAAGCTTGAAGCATAATCAACGTATTGTTCTCGACGTGCCATGTGTTCGCATGTGATCCGATCATTATTTTGAAGCCTAACTTGATCTTTAAATTAGCTACATACATTGACATTTTTGTTCATTTATAATATAATTATATGGGAAATATTTCAGCATGATTCCGTACGTGATATCAAATGGCCATAACATCATCATTTCAAAATCAAAAGATCAAATAATTTGAACGCCAAGTGGCCTAATAACCCATGAAGTTTAGTTATATTCGGGTTTGATTTATTCCGTTATATGAAAATTAGCCAAAAAATTTATAAAGTTTGGATTATTTGTGCAATTATCTTATACTCCATGTAGTAAAAAATTGTAATAGGCTACATGTAATATATTATTCATATTTTTCAACTAAATAATGTCGCCGTCTTTAAAAATAGATAATGTTTAATTCGTCGGTGGTGACTTCCATGTAAAAATTTTGAGCTATCAAAAAAATTCATCATGATTGAACCATAATTCGACCAAATTTCATGATTTTTCCGTCAATTTGCCCTATTTTGAAACCAAAATGCTAAATATGGATGTACCATGAAAATCTTGTTTATTCATGAAGGAAAAATAGAGGCGTGCGAAATCTTTTGCAATGTTTTTTGTTTTATTGCAAGAAACAAGAAAATTTATACAGGATTGTTTTTTTTCGTGGAAGAAAGAAAAGAGTTAAATAATGATGTAATATCCAAGGCAAGCTAATCAACCTCTTGAAGAAATCACTCATAATCCTCTCTTTATAATTGTGGGTTTTTTGCATCAACAGTCATAAAAAAAATTTGTATCCAAACAAAGTCGTTGTTTTTGGAAATATGGAGAGCTCTCTCTCTCTCTCTCTCTCTCTCTCTCTCTCTCTCTCACACACACACACACACACTCTCATACACTCTAATTAAATAAAGTATTTATTTTGCTGGATTATCATCATGTCACCATATTATTCATGCTACTGTCGTGCATTGCGTCTTGTGCTTTTGGAGCAACTAATATTTTCAACGTTTTGAGTTATGGAGCTGTTGGAAATGGAAGAGCCGATGATTCTCAAGTAATTCACACACACACATAAATATGGCCACAGTTAAGAAAATATTTGATGATATTATAGTGTTATTTAATTAAAAATTTCAGGCATTTTTGAAGGCTTGGAATGCAGCATGCCAAGGCAAGGCAAAATCGGGTGTTATTCCTGTAGTTTATGCACCTCAAAAGAAGACCTTTCTTTTGGATCCTTTGACCTTCAAAGGCCCATGCAAATCTCCTCGCATTTATATATATATATATAGGGTTTTGATCTATGCAAAACTAGATTTAAATACAGAAACGCAGAACAATATCATAATTAGGTCACTTTTAGGTCATAATTAGGTAATTTTTAGGTCATGCTAACAAAGCATGACCTAAAACGATCTTAGCATGACATTAAACCTAAATATTATAATATGACCTAAAATTGCTTAATTATGACCTTCCGTTTTTTTGGTTAATTATTGACCATTAGATCATCTAATCCTAGGGCCAAGATTTGGTCTGCATTTCTGGATTTAAACACATACTTATTTTGATCATCTCCCTATATATATATATATATATATATATATATATAGGATTGTGATCAAGATAGAACCATTCTTAAACGTAGAACCATTCTTAAACGTAGAACAAATGCCAAACGGAGGTCGTTAGATCTTTTAATCCAATGGTGTTGATTTGCACAACAACTTCCCATTACAACCAAAACTATTATTAATGGGTGAATGCAGATAAGTGAAAAATAAAGCATGCATGGACTCTTCTTCGTTTCATTCATTCTTCCATCAACATGTGAGTTTTTTCACATGTTGAGTCCGGAATGTCGTGAAAACATAGTCTAATATGTATGATTTTTAATCTTGACCGTCATTTTTTCCTCATTCAATGAATAAAATATGTAGAGTTCTAGGTTCTACACTTAAGAATGGTTCTATCTTTAACGCAACCATATATATATATATATATATATATATATATAGAGGTGTGATCAAATACAAACTCTCTAAAATACAAACTATACAAACTATGTCACCGGAGTGTACAAATTCTGTCACCGGAGTGTACAAATTATGTCAACGGACTGTACATATTTCTAATCATGCGGTTGAGATTCAAACTTAGATTTACTTCATAAAAAAAGCGTGGGGTAAAACTGTCATTTCTCTCATTTAATTTCTGAAATTTGCCAAATATCACGTAAAATGATAAAATGATAAAATGATAGATTTATTGCATAGAATGATAGTTTTGAGATTCAAACTTAGATTTACTTCATAAAAAAAGCGCGGGGTAAAACTGTCATTTCCCTCATTTAATTTCTGAATTTCGTCAAATATCACGTAAAATGATAAAATGATAGGTTTATTGCATAGAATGATAGTTTTGCCGGATAGAATGATACTCTAAGTTGATAAAATGATACTTTTGACCGACTGATAAAATGATAAAATGATAGGTTTATTGCATAGAATGATAGTTTTTCTAGATAGAATGATACTCTGAGTTGATAAAATGATACTTTTAGCTTATAAATGTTAGGTTTACTGCATAAAATGATAGTTTTGCCGGATAAAATGATACTTTCAGCCGATAGAATGATAGTTTTGCCGGGTAGAATGATACTTTCAGCCGATAGAATGATAGGTATTTTTGGTGTATAAAATGACATTTTTGTTTAATAAAATGATACTTTTACCTGATAAAATGATAATCTAAGCTGATAAAATTACAGAAACCTTATAAAAATGATAGTTTTTCCGGATAGAATGATACTCTGAGTTGATAAAATGATACTTTTAGCTTATAAATGTTAGGTTTATTGCATAAAATGATAGTTTTGCCGGATAGAATGATACTTTCAGCCGATAGAATGATAGTTTTGCCGGGTAGAATGATACTTTCAGCCGATAGAATGATAGGTATTTTTGGTGTATAAAATGACATTTTTGTTTAATAAAATGATACTTTTACCTGATAAAATGATAATCTAAGCGGATAAAATGACAGTAACCTTATAAAAATGATAGTTTAGCTGAAGAAATTGCATATAAGCTGATAAAATGATACTTTAATGTGACAAAATGACATAAAACTGATAAAATGATAGTTTTGCCGGATAGAATGATACTCTGAGTTGATAAAATGATAGTTTTGCCGGGTAGAATGATACTTTCAGCCGATAGAATGATAGGTATTTTTGGTGTATAAAATGACATTTTTGTTTAATAAAATGATACTTTTACCTTATAAAATGATAATCTAAGCGGATAAAATGACAGTTAGCTTATAAAAATGATAGTTTAGCTCAAGAAGTTGCATATAAGCTGATAAAATGATACTTTAACGTGACAAAATGACATAAAACTGATAAAATGATAGTTTTGCCGGATAGAATGATACTTTCAGCCGATAGAATGATAGTTTTGCCGGGTAGAATGATACTTTCAGCCGATAGAATGATAGGTATTTTTGGTGTATAAAATGACATTTTGTTTAATAAAATGATATTTTTACCTTATAAAATGATAATCTAAGCGGATAAAATGACAATAACCTTATAAAAATGATACTCTGAGTTGATAAAATGATACGTTTACTGCTTTGTGATAAAATGATAGGTTTATTTCATAGAATGATAGTTTTGCCGGATAGAATGATACTCTGAGTTGATAAAATGATACTTTTGACTGACTGATGAAATGATAAAATGATAAAATTATAGTATATGTTAGGTTTATTGCATAGAGTGATAGTTTTGTCGGATAGAATGATACTCTGAGTTGATAAAATGATACTCTTGACTGACTGATAAAATGATAAAATGAGCGAAATTCAGAAATTAAATGAGCGAAATTTGGATACGTAAATTTTATCATGAGCGAAATGACATATTTACCCCCGCGCTTTTTTTTATGAAGTAAATCTAAGTTTGAATCTAGACTGCGTGATTTTAAAAATGTGTGGTCCAGATTTAGTTATAGGGTTATTACGGAAATTGAGGTTATCATTATAATGCACCCCTATATATATATATATATATATATATATATATATATATATATATATATAGGGTTGTTTTATATACTAAATTAATTTTAAACGCCAAACATCAAACACATCATTATAAAAACAACGTGGAGTTCATTACAATTTTATTTGTAGTTCATTATAGGGAATTCAAAGATTTAAAAACAATGACATCATCTAGCATAATATAAAGATCTGAAGTTCATTATAAGTTTGTTATTAGTTCATTATAATGAACTTCAGGTTGTCTTGTAATGATGTTGTTCGGCGTTTAAGGTTTAAAACTGGTTTGGTATTGATCACATTCCTATATATATATATATATATATATATATATATATATATTCTCTTTTGTCTTTCAATTTAAACAAAACCAAAACAATTATCCACATCTTTTAACATTTAATCACCTTCTTCTAATTTTATACATTGCAAACGCTACATGCATGTGCAATATGTATTGTTGCACTTACATCAGTGGCGGATCCATAACATAATTTTCTGGCAGATCTATTAGGTAGGACATGCTTTGCAGCCTGAAGTAAACGACTAGGAGATCAGGGAAATGTGTTTTTTTAAAGGGTAGCATTGTACATTTATAATGTCGGCCATGAAATTTCTGATCGTCCTAAAGAAAAATTAGGCTCTTCTGGTGATCTGAAGATTCAAATTTTAAGTATTACTCTCATGAATCAATACAACCTCAAATGTTCCTACTTTGTTTGCTCACTCCTTGAATTGCATGTGATGTTATTGATTGTATTGTACTCCTGAAATCATGATCAACCATCTACATATATGTTGTCTGATTATTACTTTGAGCAATAAATTAAAACATTTTAAAGTCCTTTTTCAAGGCTTTCTTGCTTCAATGACAGCTAATGCCAACACATCCGACAAAACATCCCCACGACCGATTTTCGAGATTCACAAATATCTACCTCCAATCAATAATTCTGATTTTTATATATATATATAGACAAATTGATTAAATAATTATGAAATTTTGTGAAATTAATATTTTTGGGATGCAGGTGTCTAGAAATATGGTGGCACCAGTAAAAACAGCATGGAGTGGGAAACAAGTAGAAGGATGGATCTTATTCACTAGTGTGAACGGACTCGTTATCAAAGGCAAAGGCAAAGGCGCTTCTTGGTGGCCTTCTAAACCTTGCTACAATGATCCAGCCAGAGTAATTCATTTCATTATTTGTATAAAATTTCAAAATTTTCCCAATTTATTATACACGTATTTGAAAAAAAAAATTCTGGTATGCTGGGCCGAGTCGATGAAATTCATAGTATGTATATCAAACTTGGAGTTCGATATTTGTAATCTGAATTGCTGAATTCATATCATGTTTTTTGCATGCACTTAATTGAAATGGAAGTTAATTAGGTGAATGTGTTTGATTCGCAGGGTGTTTTGTGCAAGGGGCCAGCTGTAAGTTAATCTTAATTACTTTTATACGTTTCATAATTATTTTATTTGTAAATGTGTTTTGTTTGTTAATTAATTAATTAAGGGGATGATATTTCGGAGATGTCACGGGCTACGACGACTGGACGGGTTTACGAAAATTAATGGGCCCGGTAGCCATATGGTGATTATGTCGACTAATGACGTAGTAGTCAGTAATCTGGTCATAATTGCTCCTGGGGATAGCCCTAATACGGATGCAATCGACATCTCCGGCTCCACAGAAGTACAAATTAGAATTTCTTTCATTGCAACACGTGCTTAATTAATTAATTCATTCATTCATTTCCCCTAATTCTCTTAGTAGAATGATACAATGAAGTTTAATTCTTGATAAAGAGTACAATTATTGTAGGTGATGACTGCATTGCTATAACTGCGGGATCTTCCAATATTGATATCAGTGGAATCACGTGTGGGCCCGGTCATGCTATCAGGTCACGATAATCCACTTCCTTTTTATATTGGAGCAAAGATGACTTTAATGTATGTACATATGCAGCATTGGATCCTTGGGAGTTGGATGGAGGATTCGATGTGGTTGAGAACGTACGCCTACGAAATTGTACTCTTAAAAATACTATCACTGGAGTCAGAATCAAGACCGTACAGGTATAATTAATATACATCTATTTACTTTATTTAATTACAGTACTTATTTACTTGGTGTGCAGGGAGGCACAGGATATGCAAGACAGATATCATTTCAAGGAATAAAGTTTGAGGCTGTGGATAATCCCATTGAAATCTAACAATTTTACTGCCCACTTAAACAGAATTGCAAAAATGATGTACGTATAGTTGATTTAACATATTGCTCATATAAATTTCATAATTATTTTTTTAATTTGTTTCATTTTTATTATGTTATGCAGACATCAGGAGTGGCAATAAGCGATGTGACATTCAGTGCAATAAGTGGAACTTCAATTGCAGAAAATGTGATTAGTTTGAAATGCAGCCAAATAAATGCATGCAAAAACATAAGATTAGATCGAGTTTACATCAAATCAACCACTCCAAACAAGAAAGTTTCTGCAGCTTGCTTTAATGCTCATGGAACAGCCACTCACACTAAGCCAGCTGTCAAGTGCCTTTAGCCTTAGAATTATCAAACTCAATTTTCTTCATTTATATCTATAAGAAATTATGTGTGTGTCACATGTTAGCTCTGGATAAATAAAATTGGTTGCTTTTTTAGATTCATGTGAGGTATATATGCTGATATGAAATGACAAGAATTAGAAAGAGCAGAGAACATTAAGTATACAGACAAAGTGACCTTCTGTTTCTATGACAAGAATCCAAGCTTTGTGAATCAATAATGTAATTAAATATTTTTCCTATGAACTACAACATTCTTGGGCTTTCTTAAGCACATAACAACTACTAAGTTTCACAGTTCATGTAATTTTATCACAACTGCAAAATTTAGAAACTGAAGCTCACAACTTAAGCTCCAGTTTGCATTGCACAAGTTGAAATAAGTAAATACCTTTTCATAGGCTTTTCTTGTAACACTCAGCACCCACATTTGTTACTGCTCGATAACAATAGATCCCCCGTTACCGCTTTAGTGAGGCATGACCTGTTTCTCCCAAATGTTTGTGAAGTTTATTCCTGTAGCAGGGTTGGGATTATTAGTAGAGGTACTAATTAGAGAAGTAAAATGGGAGGGATTTGAACAGAAAGATGACAGTACTTGGATTCAAATTCTTCTCCACACTTCTCACACATGTTGTCAGCACCTCTTGTTGAAACCTGAATATCAAGAAACTCAGTTATGAAAAATGTCAATTTCTTAACATATCTATCATAACAGATTATTTACACATTCTAGAGCAATACAAATTAAGACAGACTACCTTCTGTTTTCTTCCTTTGGATGAGGCTTTCGACTTGGCAGCATTTTCTTTCTTTGCTGGCAATTTCTTGCTTGCACCTTGCTCTTGATGCTTATGAACCTTCTCCCTCACAGCATCTTCTGTCCTAGTAGTCTCAGATTCTGGTAGAGGTTCGGATATCAATTCCGTAGCATCACCATCACACTCTTCATCTTCCTCAGCCTTACCATTTCTCTCTGCAGTGCTAGGTTTTGCTGGTTCTGCATCTTCGTGTCTTCTCCCTCTCCGCCTCCTGCGTCCCCTGTTACTTCGCGAGCCCTTTGTGTCATTATACTCCATGAAACCCAATTCATCACCATCAGACTCCGTCTGAGTTTTGGCAGCTGGAGCCATAGGCTGATTTCTTGCTTTGTTCCTACTCCTACGCCCCGACAACATAGCTTCAAAGACACTCGCCTCATCACCATCATCATTATCCTCATCATCCTCTTCATCTGGCCCCATCCCTTCGACCACTCCATTTACTCCACTGAAATCTTTAGGATCCTCACCCTTTGTGTCATTATAGTCAGTGAAATCCAATTCATCGCCATCAGACTCCATCTGAGTTTTGGCAGCTGGAGCACTAGGCTGATTTCTTGCTTTGTTCCAAGTCGTATGCCCCGATAACATAGCTTCAAATACACTCGCCTCATCACCATCATCACTGTCGTCATCATCCTCTACATCTGGCCCTGTCCCTGCAGCAACTCGATTCCTTCCACTGAATTCTTTAGGATCCTTAAACTCCACTGCTTCACCGGATTCATTCTGTCCATCATCACTATCATCTTCTTGAATACCAATCCCTGCTTCAAATTGCTCCCCTAGTTTACTTACTCCATCATCTGCTGACAAGTAACAAATGTCACTTCCGTCATCAGCATCTACTTCTGCTTCACATTCTATATCCTCTTCAAGGAATGCTTCCCGCAGCTGTGCCACCTTCTCTTTGTGCTTTTTAGACTGTTCGTGATTCTTCCATTGTTTATCACTCCTGAACTTCTTGCTACAAGCTACACAGTAGAATTCGTTCTTCTTTTCCTCCAAGGCATCTTCGCTCTCATCCTCCTCCTCGACCTCCTCTACTTTAGCCCACTCAGGTTCCTCGTAATTCCTAGCCTTCTCAGCTTTCTGCCTCTCCAACTCTTTCTTCCTCTGCTTCTCCTCCTCCCTCTTTCTCTCCATCTCCTCATTCCTCTTTATTTGCATATCAATCACTCTCTTATCCCTCTTCTTCACAAACTCAGCCAATCCCCGAACCGTTTCGTTATACTCTCGTCTCGCCTTCTTCCTCAACTTCTTATTCTCCTCTTCCATTAACCTCCTTGACTTCCTGTTTGGGCCAGCCATAGCATCATATTGATCTGCCCAGAAGAATTCCAGTATTGTTGTAAACCCTAACCAGTAACTATAAAATGCTGTGACCTGCATCATTAATCAATTTCCAATTCAATCCAATCAATTCCATAGTATTGAGTCTAATTAAATCAAATCTGCAAATCTGAATTGAGAAAAAAAAGGTTACCTGAACATAAGGACTCTCCAAATTGCCCATGACCGGAGCTTCCCTTGGCAGAGGCAGCCCCAATTTCTTCGCGAAATTTAACTCATTCGCGTAGATCTTCTCAAACAGATCTCTGTAAACCTTGTAAAACCCCCTCCCGGAGTCGGAGTATCCGGAGTAGACCGAATTCGAGAAGAAGGAAAACAAATCGGGGACGAAACCTGAGGAGCCGCCGCTGGCAGAAGAGGAGGTGGAGGAGAATAGGATCTGGTTGCGGTGGGAATCGTACCAGGCGCGCTCGCGGTCGTCGGAGAGGACCTCGTAGGCGTTGACGAGCTCCTGGAAGGCGGCGGTGGCGTCGGCCTCGGAGACGCCGCTCCTGACGAGCTTGTCCGGATGGCGCTGGAGGGCGAGGCGCCGGTACGCGGAGCGGATTTCATCGGCGGAGCAGTCACGGCTGAGGCCGAGGACTTCGTATAAGCACCGCTTCTCCGATGAGGCCATTTGGCAACGGTGTTTCTCTCTCGGCGCTTTTGCGTATAAATACGTTAGGGTTAGTGTCGAAGAAATTCCATCTAATCATAAAATAAATAAAATTATTTATGGATCAAAAATAAATCTTCACTTCAAATTAACGAAAATACTGTACTTGTAAAACAAGTCGAAATTCTAAGCAATCTATAATAGTACTTGTTACAAATTGGATGATTATATCTAGAAAATACGAATTTCATATAATGGACATATAGCCTTAGAACATGTTATTTTTAGTTTTTACATTAAAAAGTTGAATTTTTTACATAGCAGAATTTCTCTATTTATTATATTCAATCATGTATAGTCAAGTTCAAATATATATTTGAATTACTCAGGGAACATGGCACCTGAAAATATGATAGTAATTTATACCGATTTTCATAAATTACTTATCATATGTTATTTTAAAATATAAAAAATTAATCAAATCACAATTTATATTTATTTTTTAAATACTAATTAACCGATAGACGTAATAACTAGAATAAAAATCTTTTAATTAAATTATTTATTATAGAACTTTATGACGGAAATTATACTAATAATCATTTTTTATGGTCAATCCAAAATGAAAAAATAAAATTATTTTTCATACACGAAGGTAGTCTTATTTAACTCTATATTTCATAAATGATCACTAGGAACATAAGAGCATCCACAATGGCGGTTAGCGGACCGGCTAGCCGATTCCCGTTGCTGGCCGGTTTGCTCGCCGAACCATTGCAGGCAGCGAGCGGCAAATCGGCGAGCGACCGCCGATTTTCGAGCGCTCACCGATCGGCTGGCCGCCATTGCAGGCTCCCGATCGGCGAGCGATCGGCCACCTCAAAATTTTTAAAATTTTTTTTTCGAAACACTATATATACGCGATTTGTATGTCTATATTTCGATCTCAACTTTGAATCAGAAATCGATCATAAGAAGAGGCTGAAGACGAAGAGTTGCGTCTCTTCGTTTTCAAATTATTGCAAATTAATCATTCAACTTTCGGAAATTACGTTGCTGGGTGAATTTTCTGTACAGCTCGACCCCAGCCAGGGGCGCTGCCCCCGAACCCCCGTCTAATCGTAACGAATTCAAATAAGTGTACATTCCGCACTTCCAACTTATTTGATGTCTCATTATGATCATATTGATCAATTAAGTTAATCCAATTACACTAAAATATCCAACAATTTGCATGTCATTTTCATTCGCACCACTGGTTTTAATTGAAGAGTTGTGGGCACAGAGGACTGCACGTCGTTAGATTTTTTTGAATTAATGTAATTTTTTTAATTAATATACTTTTTTTTTAAATTTTAATATTATTATTAAATTTTCCTGTATCTATATCGTAAATTTAATTCCGTATTTTGTGTGATTGTTAATTATTTATTTTTTATAATTTTATTTATTGTGGCTAGGCTATTGCTTGTCCAGTTGCTTGTCCTGATGATGTGGCACGAAGAGTTTTTAGTGCTGCTGATGTGGCAGGAGGAGTTTGTGGCTAGGTTATGGCAGCGCTAGCCGATTTCCGGCGCTCGCCGGTCCGCTCGCCGAACTATTGGAACCGGCGAGCGCCATTTCGGTGACAAAATCGGCTAGCGCTGGCCGATTTGCGAGCGCTCGCCGGTCCGCTCGCTGCCATTGCAGGCTCAGGACCGGCGAGTGAATTTAAAATTTTTTTTTAAATTCGAAACACTATATATACGCGATTTGCACGTCATTTTCATTCACACCACTTGTTTTAACGAATACTCTCTCTATCATAATTTCTGTACAAGATCAATAACGCGAAATGGAGAACAACAACAAAGGTACTCCAGTGACGAACGGGTCTCAAACCCCCCAGTACCCGTGGGAGGTGGATGTGGTCCGATGCCCGGGTACTACAACATGTACCCGTGGCAAAAGATGATGCCCGGGATGGCACCCGGGGGGAGTATGCCGGGGGATTTACCGGCTATGCCGGGGTGGACACCCGAGATGCAGATGATGCCGGGGTGGGGTCCCGGGATGCAGATGATGCCGGGAGGGGTCCCGGGATGCAGATGATGCCGGGAGGGGTCCCGGGATGCAGATGATGCTGGGAGGGGTACCGGCGACGCAGGGGACGTCGGGGAGGGGGGGACGTCTATCGCCACAGTTTTGATTTTTCGACAGAATCTTCGCACACAACAACCCCAACGGAGCCGCAGTTCACGCAATATGAGACTTTCTCCTTAGAGGAATTGGGGATTGATCTTCTCGATGTTCCGGAAACTCCAGTTCAAACGGGGGGAGTAGGTCGGGGTCGGGGCCCAACAAAGAAGAAGGGCAAGGGGAAGGAAAAGAGGGTCGGCCAGTCGTCGCAGCCGGTCGAGGACGACCCCTCGGTACGGAGGAAGTGGACGGACGCGGAGAACGTTACGCTTTCCAAGGCGTGGGTGAGTGTCTGTGATGATCCTCTGACTTCGAACAATTAGAGGATCGTCAACATGTGGGCCAAAATTGCTGCATCATACATGAGATTTTGCCCGAAGGGGAGGCCGCGCACCAGGGAGGAGTGCCGGAAGGGGTGGGACCGAATCAGGGCTGGGGTCTCCCGATTTTCGGGCTTGTACGCCAACGCCCTCCACATGCAGAGCAGTGGCCAAACGGAGGATGACTGCAGGAGGATAGCGGAGAAAGCCTTCCCCCAGCCCAGGTTGTATAAGGAGTTCACCTACTGAAACTGCTACTAGGTGTTGAACGACTCCGAGAAGTTCCGGGCAGGTGTCGACGCTGGCTGGCCTAAGAAGCAACGACTGAACTATACCGGTGATTACAGCGGCAGCAGCGGCGGTTCCCACGACCTCCACGAGGATGCACAGAAGTTCCCGTCCCCTCCCGCGTTTGCTCGCCGCACTCGCCCGGTTGGTCAAAGGCGGGCGCAACGGGAGGCGAGGGGGGGTGCCGGGGGGTCCCAGGAGGTACAGTCGGCATCCCCCCTTGGCCAGTCGACAGAGGATCTCAAATTCTTAAATGCGTCAACAAACGCGCGCTCAGATGGCCAAGACGTTAGCCGAATGGCGGACGGCGACGGACCCCGAGGAGAAGAGTTTTCTTCACGCAATGCTCGTGAGCATGCGTGACGATTTGATCACCGGGAGGCACCGGGGGGTTCCGGCGGCGGCGGCGGCGGCGACGGTGACGGTGACGGTGGCGAGGGGGCAACAGAGACGAGGAGTGAGGCGGAGGTCGTGTTTTTTTAAATAATGTAATTTTTTTAAAATTAATGTATTTTTTTATTGTATTTTTTTAATTTAAATAATATTATTGAATTTTCTCGTATCTGTGTCGTACTTTTAATTCCGTATTTTGTGTGATTGTCAATTATTTGTTTTATATAATTAGGGGTGATGTGGCTAGGCTATTGCTGGGCTATTTGCTTGTCCTGATGATGTGGCAGAAGGTTTTTTAGCTTGATGATGTGGCAGAAGGTTTTTTAGCTTGATGATGTGACATGAGGAGTTTGTGGCTGAGCTATTGCTGGGCTATTGCCACTGAAGATGCCCTAACAATGAAAGCACTAGACACGTGTTATTTTCCTTGCATGCGTGGCAACAAGATGAACATGTAGACATTGTGCGCACAAGCAGCTTGATCACAATCATAGTAGGTCAAGCACATTTTTTTCGATAAACCTATAGAAATCTGTGTAAATGAAACCAACAACCAATAGCCATTCAAACAGATGATAGAATTCAGCAAAATGTCTTAAACTCAAAATAAAAAATGATACTCTTTTCGTCCACCCACCATCTTGTGTCACTAATTTTCTTTTAGATTCGTCTGTCAATATTTATTACATGTATTGTATATTATTTTTTTAATGACTCTATATTCTATTAACTCATTTAGTTAGATTTTATTACGTAATACTCTATAGGAAGGGAGAGTGTTATATTGCTAACTACAACTAAATAATAAGTTATTAGATATTCAAATTAAGGGCCTAGATTATTAGTCTTGAAATGCAATACGATCAACAAAAACGTCAATAAGGGTATTAAGGTTAATTTACAACAAATTAGTTGTAACTAACTTTTGAAAAATATTTCATAACTTTAAAATGTATACAACTTTCTCGATTTAAATTATTTTTTCGCACAACATATATCAAATTAAAGACAATATCATATGAATTATAACGAGATCTCACTTGCATATGTTCTGATGTCAAAATTTGAAAAAAATTTCGAAAATTTTCAATGTTTTCGTACAACAACAAATGTCAACATGATATATAAAATATGTCAATATAATACATGTAGAATGTCAATATAAACAATATGTTAACATTCTCAAAGCATTGTGTTAATACTTTCGAAACACTATATTGACACTTTCATCCAAAACCCTAATTTGGTAAAAGTTTTTTATCTTTTTCGATTTAATTAATAAAAATTAAAAGTACGCATCACAAATTGTAGACCATAAGTTTTCTAAAATTCTATAGTCTTAAATTAGTTGTAGTTAATAATTAAATAATGAGTTAGCAATTAATCACTCTCCCAATATGGAATATATAAATATAGAATGTACAATCTGAACTTGTATCACATATAAGTATCAAATCCACATAGAACGAGAGGAATACATACTAGGTCCAACGGGCCAATTTATTTGTGTGCCAAATCACATAATAAATATCCCATTTCACTAACAAATTTTCCTCTCATATTATATTAATACTCCATCTGTCTCGTAGAAATAGATTGAATTTCATTTTTTATCTGTCTCATACAAATAGTTCATATTCATTTATGAAACTTTTTCTCCTTCTTTTTAACTTTATTATTTATGGCCCCGCCATATACTACACTATTTTAATTATTTTTTTCTTCTTCTGTTTTACTTTTTCAATAATGCATTAAAACATGTGTCACCTCCAATTAGTCTATTTTTATGGGCGGAGAGAGTATATAAAATAAGACTCACGCACCACTAATATTTTCAACCAACTTTCTTTAGGGAATATATAAATAATATAATACTAGTAAACAATAATAATAAATTAGAAAGTCTGTGGGGTCGTGACGTGAGATGCAAATTTAAACACTACTCACAAAACATTACTAACTCTGTTTATGAATAATAATTTTAATACATGTAAGTGGGGAGTAATAAATTTTAATATAAAATTAAATTAGAAAAAGAAGCTTAATATAAGTCAATAAAATTAATGACAGTAAATATATTAAAATAAGAAAATATGACTATTTTTTTTTAAAAATAGTAAGTACTCCGTACTGCTCCCCCGTTCCTGAAAATTTGTTACTTATTTCCATTTTGGCCAGTCCCTAAAAATTTGTCACATTTCACTTTTACCAATTTTGTAATGGACCTCACATTCCACTAACTCATTCTCGCTCACATTTTATTATAAAACTAATATATAAAAGTAGGATCTGCATGCTACTAATTTTTTCAATCCTCTTTCTATTGCATTTCTTAAAACTCGTAACGAGTTAAATGGTGATAAATTATAAGAAATGGATGAAGTAATAAATTGCAAAGTTTGACTAGATATACGTACCACATCCAAAAAGTCAAACCGTCCATTGGTTATAAGTTATAACTTGTCCATTAAATAGTCATCATGTACAATACTACTATCATTTAACTTTCATATCTAATTAATTCACAAAGATAAATACATTCGTCTTTTTAAATGTTGTTTGAGTCATCTCTTTAAATATAGATTAAAGAAAATTATGTTTAATAATTTAAATAAAAATAAAATAAAAGAAAAAAGAAAATAAAAGAGAAAAAATAATAAAGAAAATGACAATGGAAGTTTTGTTTTTTACTATAAAGAAAAATTACTCAACTAATTTAAAACAATTCAAAATATAATAAAGAAAATGAGAATGGATGTTTTGTTTTTTACTATAAAGAAAAATTACTCAACTAATTTAAAACAATTCAAAATATAATAAGACTCAAATAACATAGGATAAAGTAGTACTCCATATTATATTACAAATGCATCATTTGATATATGTTGATTAAATCCACATATTATACACATGGATGAATCTACAAAGCAAACCGTAGTATAATTCAATTAATTGTTTTGTACAAAGTAAGTCATGACCATTCTTTTAACACATTTTTCTTTGCATTTTTTTTCAGGTAGACAACCCTCGACCAAATGTAAGCCGTATATTTATATATCAAGTTGCATTTTATTTTGGGAAAACAATATTAAATCATAATATGCCATCAAAATTGTGATTTAACCACTAATGAAATATTTTCAGGCAATGTTATTTGTTCTATGCAATAATCTCCAAATCATGGGATTGACGCATATACACAAACAGCCCAAGATTCCATCTAGCAATAACTAATAGTAGTAATGCAGAGATTTCTAAGCTTCACAAGATTGCCCCTTCAAATAGTCCCAACACAGATGGGATTGACATATTATTTTCCAATAATATTAATATTCACAATTGTACAATGGAAACTGGTAAATTTCAACTATTTTTTGGTAAATTCTTTTTAATTGGAGTATATGTTAGGTTTTTTTTCTAATGTATATCTAAACATAAAATTAGGTGATGATTGTATTGCGATTAAAGGAGGCACTTCAAATGTTAATATATCTGAAATAGTATGTGGTCCTGGACATGGTATAAGATTAGTAAAAATTACTCCTATTTTAACTTATACTACGTTGATAATTTTATTAAATCTTCGTTCAAAGCATAATAACTATAATGGCATATTTTCAAAAATTCTAAACAAGATTACTATTGAAATTAATAAATTTTAACCGTAAGACTGGATTAACATTTAATTTTTCTTGATGAAAAATACAGGCTCAAACATTTAATGATGTAAATTTTAACATTTTATTATAATAATGGATCCTATATATTATTTCGCAGCATTGGAAGTCTAGGGGAGAATGGAAACCATGATGAAGTTGAAGCAATAAATATAAGTAATTGCAATATTTCTGGAACTGAGGCTGGGATCAGGATCAAGACATGGCAGGTAAATTTGAACATTAATTAACGAGAAAATACATAGATAAATTTTGATGATATAAGTTTCAATTCAGTTTCAGTCGAAAAAATTAATACGACACCATTCAAGATCTATAAATAGGATATATTAGGGCTCACACGACATGAACACACATGAAATGAATGGATTAGTGTAAAGTATTATTGTGTTTGTGTCCTTATCGGGTCGACACGAACACACACGAATGGAATACTTTCAAGCGTTATCATGTTCGCATCCTTTGTCGGGTCTACCAGACAAGGACACAATGTTTTCAGGTTGGGGTCGGATTAGGCTCGGGTAACCCTTTAATAATTAATATTAGTATTATTTTATTTATTTTAATTCTTTGTTTTTTATTTTGTAGCTTAATTCAGGTTATTATATTCTCACTTTTCATATGTCGCCTTAGGTTATTAGTGTCCTTATCGTGTCATGCTAGGTTCTAGTTGTTATCATGTTATTAACATGTTGGTACCAGGTTTATGTCGTGTCCGAGCCGTGTTTGGATTTGAATGAAGCAGACCGAGTACATGTCGAGGATAAGGGTTTTCTTAACAACTCGTGTTTGGGTTTGCCTTAACAAGTTGGATTGTTAATAAATCAATCTGATAACAATTTATCAACTTCATAAAGTCATATTCATGGCTAAGCCTACATATGTTTCCTACATATAATAAGAGACATTATGATGTCTAAATTATTTATGGTATCATAATATAGGGAGGCTCTGGATTTGCAAGGAATATCAACTTCACAAATATAATCTTCACAGAGGTTAAAAATCCTGTTACATCTATCGACCAATTCTACTGCGTTCGCAAAATATGTCCTGAAAGTGTAAGCAATATATCTTTTAAAGAAAAGCTCATTTGAATCTGATTTCCATATTCTCACGTGGTTGACTGATTAATCAGGAATTGGCCGTTCGAGTGAGCGATATCAGATTTACTGAACTCTTGGGGACTTTGATGACGAATAGGGAGATGGTCAGCTTCCGTTGCAGCGCCGCCGTTCCGTGCACAAGCGATGGGGGCCAAGCCTCTTCGGTTTGCTTGAATGCTCACGGAATTGCTACTAATGTTGCAAGTCCACCAATTGATTGCCTACGACCATGAATTTGCTTTCAATACGTATGTGGCATTAAATGTACACTTTGTTAAATTTGGAGAATTGAAGAAGCAGAGAAGAAATCTATGGAAGAAATTGAAGAAACTGCCATGGAGAAATGAGAGAAACCGTCGGTGAAAGAGAGAGAGGGAAGAGAAAGGGAATTTCATTAATGACTACATTGTGGAAAAGTTGGTTTACAAACTACATTAATTTGCCTTATATATAGGCTGGAAATAAGCTAACTAACAATACTCTGATATGGGGCATGTTAAATTCTCTAAATTATATCCCACATCGAATTGGTGAAGATCCCATCTAATCTATATAAGTGTGGATAACCCTCCCCCTTATGAGGCCTTTTAAGGGGTGAGTGGCCCATTTCTAATATGGTATCAGAGCGGGCCCAAGTCGATGATGGTTCTCTCTTTATCTCTTATCTACCTCACGAGTGGAAGACCGATGTCCTTTCCGGCCCACATCGATGATGGTTTCTCTTGCATTGCCTACCCACGTGATGGAAGACCGATGTCCTTTCCGGCCCACACGTGAGGGGGCGTGTTAAATTCTCTAAATTCTATCCCACATCGAATTGGTGAAGATCCCATCTAATCTAAATAAGTGTGGATAACCCTCCCCCCTTATGAGGCCTTTTAAGGGGTGAGTGGCACATTTCTAATACACTTGATAGTGCAATCTAGTATAGTAATAAATGGGATGTGGCATTTTTGTTACTTTGGTTGGTGTATTTTGTGGTGGGAAAATAAAAGCTACAAACTTTATATATACCATATATACAATACTTAAATTTTATTTAATCACAACAAACTTGATTAAATGGCCAAGAAATTGGAAGAAAGCATTGAGCTACAAAGAGATGAGCACACGGACATGCTTGAGCACGGTTTCGTGGGCCAATCACATGGTGCCTCAGAGAGTGCTTGGTTTCCAAATTGGAGTGGCAATGAGCGATGAAACAAATCTAAACGCTATAAGTAACATTATTGCATTTGTCCTTGAAAAATGAGTAGTAGTAGTAGCAGTAAATAATAAATTTTGATGCAATATTAGTCAAGCTAGATTAGACGGAGAGACTTATATAAATAAATAAACACTAATTTTGATAAACAAATTATAGTGATAAAATATGTCTATTTTTTACAAAAGAAAATAATACTAGTAATAAATTGCAAAAGTATCACTTGGTATATGTTGATTGATTCCTTAAATGTTAGCATATCAACAAATCAAACCGCCGTATGGTTACAACTTGTACATTAATAGTTTTGTACATTATCATTTAACTTTCATATCTAATTAATGTAAAAAATGTCTACGTTTGAATAAATCCTACTTTTCGGTTCCATATTATTAGAGACGTCTCTTGTAAGTACGATATTTAAAAAAGTTGAATAGTCTAAATCAAAATAAAATAAAGAAAAGAGAATAAAATATGAGAACAAATACTAATACTACTCGAGTAACTTGTAGTATTAAATTACAAATGCATCATTTGATATATGTTGATTAAATCCAAATATTATACACGCGGACCAATCGACAAAGCAAACCGTCGTATCATGGTTCCATTAATTGTTTCATCTAATTAATGTTACATAATCATTTAATTTACCTATCTAATTAATGTTACAACATCTTTATTATATCTTAACCTTCAATGGATCCTCACAATCTATATACATGGTCTTTGATCCTCAAATTCTCAACAATCCACTACTCCAACTCACACACCCAAAAATGGTAAGCATATTAAATAATCCATATATTTGGATCTTGGTTGGTTTAGTAGATAATAACAAACAATATTATTTCACTGTCATGTAAAATAATTAAAGCCCTCTTTGATCCATGTATTACTTTTGATGAAATAATATTTTGCAGGAAACTTTGTCTTATATTCCAATTTTGTTGTGGACAATTATTCTTGGAGTGCAATTATGTAGTGCACAAGAAAGCAAATTTGATGTTACAACGTTTGGTGCAGTGGGTAACGGAAGGACAGACGACACTAAAGTAATATCCGTAAACTTTACTTTCATACTATAATTTTATCAAAATTCATGCATTGTAGTTTCTTCAACTCCACTAAGCAAGATAATAATCGTAATTTTACGAATATATGAATACGAAACATAGATTAAATTGATTAACAAAAACGCAGGCTTTTGAAGGAGCATGGGCAGCAGCTTGCAATCAACAAGCTGAGAGTGTTAAGATACGCGTTCCCACTCGAAAGAAATACTTGGTTTATCCTATAGAGTTTGGAGGCCCATGCAAATCCAATACAATTACATTTGAGGTATTCCTATTTTTGTGAATTTTCAATATTTTTAGGGCTTTGAATCGAATTATTATTTTTAGTTTTTCAATTACTATTATTTTTTTGAAATTGAATAACATTTGTCTGAATTTTTATTTGAAAATAATATCAATTGAAAAATATCAAAGTTCTTGTATTCACAAATACTTACTTTTTCTTTTCTCTTTACCAATCTTTTTAAATTTTTATTTTATCATTTTGAGCATGTGTGTGTTGTTTGTGACAGATATTAGGATCCATGGTTGCTCAACCAAGACTAGCATGGGGAGATAAAAATAAAAATAAACAAGCATGGTTGAAGTTTCGAGGAGTGGATGGTCTTTCTGTAGTGGGATATGGATTAGGGCAAATCGATGGACAGGGATATACATGGTGGCGCATGGTAATTTCTCATCTATCTCATTGCCCTTTTCATTTTCAGTTATCAATAATAAAACAACGCTCTAAATTATAAATCAAAACATATCCGTGTCATATCTGAAACCAACGACGGATTTAGGTGGGGTCGATCCATCCCATTGCCGGTCCATGAGGGCCGAAAATAACTCCACTAAATTCTGCCTTTGGAGAGCTGCTGCCGACCGCACTTTGCGGCAGTTGTTGGCTGGATTTGTTATGTGTTGCAAGATCGATACATTTGCGTGCCTGACAATTGACATTGTTGTGTGGTGATGTTATTTGTTTATAGATTTTTTCCGCTTGTTAGGTTTTATATATGTCATTCTTGTAATTCAATTTTGATGGTGTATTTGCTCTATTACTTTTTGTATTGTCACCGCTGTTTGTGTAATTTGCTCTCCAGTTCTAGCTTTCACTTGAAATCCAAGTGAAGCACACATAACAAACGACACAAACTCTAACCCACAGATTCCATTTCTTGGATTTTTATTGTCTTAAATGCTCATGACCATTCTTTTAACACATTTTTCATGCATTTCTTTTCAGGTAGACGACCGACCAAATGTAAGCCCTATATCTATCTATATATCAAGTTGCATTTTATTTTTGGCAGACTTAATTAAATCATAATATTCCTTCAAAATTGTGATTTAACCACTAACGAAATATTTTCACTTTTCAGGCAATGGTATTTGTTCTATGCAATAATCTCCGAATCTCGGGCTTGACGCATATAAACAGCCCAAAATTCCATCTAGCAATAGTTAAGAGTAATAAAGCAGAGATTTCTATGCTTCGCATAATTGCCCCTTCAAATAGTCCCAACACAGATGGGATTGATTTATTATATTCCACCAATATTAATATTCGCAATTGTACAATGAAAACTGGTAAAATTCAACTATTTTCATTTTTAATTGGTACTCCATATTATATTATATTTCATTTTTTTCCTTATGTATCTAATTAAACATAAAATTAGGTGATGATTGTATTGCGATTAAAGGAGGTACTTCAAATGTTATTATATCTGATATATTGTGTGGTCCTGGACATGGTATAAGGTTAATAAACATTTCTCCATTTTTAACTTTTACTACGTTGATAATATATATATACTATAATTGCATATTTTTAAAAATTCTAAACAAGATTACTATTGAAATTAATAAAATTTAACAATAATATATACTAGAACAACAACTATTTTTTCTTGATGAAGAATACAGGCTCAAACCATTTAATGGTGTAAATTTCAACATTTAATTATAATAATGGATCATATTATTTCCCAGCATTGGAAGTCTTGGGGAGTTTGGAAGACGTGATGAAGTTGAAGCAATTGACATAAGTAATTGCAATATTACTGGAGCTGATGATGGAATCAGGATCAAGACATGGCAGGTAAAATTGAACAATAATTAATGAGAAAATTCATAGATTAATTTTGATGATAAGAGTATAATTTGTGATTCACTTCAGTCGAAAAATTATTAGTACATTATTCAAGCTCTATAAATAGGATTTATTAGGCTTCACACGCCACAACACGAAAATATGACATGAACACACACTCAAAATTAGTGTCAAATATACAGTGTCCGTGTCCTTATCGGGTTGACACGAGTGGGTACTACTGTCAAGCATTATCGTGTTTGTGCCCTAGTCGATCGACCTGACCAAGGTCATATTGCATTGCTAAGCTTACATATGTTTCCTATGCAGTATAATAATATAGTCATTGATGTGTTCAATTATTTGTGGTGTCTTAATATAGGGAGGTTCTGGATTTGCAAGGAATATCAATTTCACAAACATAATCTTCACAATGGTTAAAAATCCAGTTGCATTCATCGACCAATTCTACTGCCCTAACAAGAAAATATGTCCCGAAAGCGTAAGCAATTTATGTTAAAGCTCGTTTCAGTCTGATTTCAGTATTTTGACATTGTTGATTGATTAATCAGGCATCGGCCGTTCAAGTGAGCGATATCAGATTTACTGGACTCTCGGGGACGTCGACGACGAATAGGGAGATGATCGGCTTCCGTTGCAGCGCCGCCGTTCCGTGCACAAACATTATAGTGAACGGAGTGGACATAAAACCAAGCGATGGGGGCCAAGCCCGTTCGGCTTGCATGAATGTTCGTGGATTTGCTAGTAATGTTGCAAGCCCACCTCTTGATTGCCTACAACCATAATTTGCTTTCAATATATATATGAGCCATTAAATTTAAATGTACTACTTATATAGATAGTGCAATCTTGTATAGTAATAAATGGGCTATTTTTGTTATTTTGCTGCTTGTATTTTCTGGCGGTAAAAATAAATGCTAAAAACTTCTTTATTATACAAAAATTAAAATTATTCAATCGCATCGTGTTCTAATTTTCTAAATTCGAAAATAGTTTTTTTTCTTTTCATACACTTATACTCTCACTTTTCACTTCATTCTTCGCACCTAGTCATTCTCATTATTTTTCTTCTCCTAATTTTTAAATATAATCGCGTCTTACCTTAAAGACGATTTGAAACTATATATCATCTTCAATACTAAATTATCATTGAGATACATACATATTAAATGTACTGAAATGTATACATTACTGTGAATAAATAAAACAGAAAAACACTAAAATCAACTACTTCATATATTGTGAAGAATATACATTGATATAACTCAGATAACGATAATATTAATGACTTCATGAAATACTTCTGTATATTGTTTAAGAAAATAAGAGATTTTACCAGATGGAATCGACGAAGTCCTTTAATTGTGGATTACCAACTAACGATATATTGGCCAAGTCTATAATTACAAAACCAAGTATTTAGTGTGAGTGTCACATTACCTAATGATGAGAAAGGCCAAGAAAATTAATTATATTAGGATAAGATTCACATAATTATAACAGAGATTTACCTATAAATAAGTCATTGCCCATTCCTCCTCGTATTGTAGTTACGTTGTAGTTGCTCATTTTATAGGAAGATTATACGATTCACCTTTGAACAAACATCATGGTACGAAATAAAAAATGATCGAATATTTACCTTGTCCCTTAAGCATGAGGTGAGGCCCATGTAATCGGAGCAATCCATACAGCCAGCCCTCTACCTCTACTGCTTCGAGGGATTATACCTTGGGAAATCAAAAAAATTAAATCGAAATTTATTTATAATTACATATATCTTCAATTTGATTATTTCATTTAATTAACATTATATGAGTAATATTTTTGTTTTATATTTTTGCAGGATAATATGTTGATTTTGTGGTTGTTTTTTTGGGCATCAAGCATGGTTGTTATAAACGCTCGTTTAAGTCAAGAAGTTGATAGCGTGACGACCTACGACGTCTTAAAATTTGGAGCAGTCGGTGATGGAAAAACAGATGACACAAAAGTAAACTACTCAATGAAATATTTTAAAGAATATCTTTCCAATTTTAGCCATTTATCAATATACAACACTTTGTATGCATGGATGCAAAAGTATCAAGTAGAAATGATAAAATGTTGATTAAGCCCAGAAAATGTACCACTAGTAAGGAAGGATTCATCGGTTTGGCCCAGAACCAATTCGGTTCTGATTCCAAATTTCCAAAACAAAAAAGGGCTTCAGCACCACAGGTCTTAGGGCAATAAACCGCCCATTTCTGCAAAGAATGCCGGTTTGGTTCGATTGATTTTCCTTTTATTGGCCGGTTCAGGTTCCAATTCGACAGCATCCCTAATCACTAGTAAAGGATGCATGGTTAAATAGAACGATTATTAAGTGGAGTTCTAAAATGTTACACAATTTTCTTTCTAATTTTACTTTTTCATTAAAATACTAACAATTACTACTTCCTAAAATTGTTTACTAGGCATTTGTGTCAGCATGGGAAGCAGCTTGCAATAAAACAAAAGAAAATGCAAAGATATCAGTAGGCAGTGGGAAGACATATTTGGTTTCTGAAATCCAATTTCAAGGGCCATGCTCTTCCACCTCAATCACATTTGAGGTAACACATCCCTTTGCAATAACTACATAAATCTATTTAATTAAATTCACACAATTGGAAAAAAATATTTCATTTTTTGTTCACCACAGATACTAGGAAAGATTGTGGCTCCACCAAGATCAGCATGGCAGAAGAATGGCTCGAACGAATGGCTCTATTTTCACAGAGTCGACGGGCTCACTGTGGTAGGGGAGCGCCAAGGAGTGATCGATGGCCGTGGAGAGACGTGGTGGAAGAATGTGAGACCTCTAAAACCACTCTTACTTAATTAGCTTCCACCATTAGTCATCATCAGATAACCAACTTTCTACTGTTATTATGCGTTGCAGGGCGATTCGATATCACGACCGACTGTAAGTATTTCATCCCATATATATAGACAGTAGTATGATACTTATTTCAACATGTTTGCAAACCTTATTTCTTCGGTGTTCTTTTCCAAGGCAATGCGGTTTTCTCTCTGCAACAGACTTGAAGTCAGGGGATTGAAACATGTAAACAGCCAGATGAACCATGTTTCTATAAACGGATGCAAAAACGCGACTGTTTCAGACCTAGTCATGATCGCCCCTTCGGAGAGCCCCAACACAGATGGAATTGACATCAGTAATTCAAGCGGTCTTCGCATTGTTAACTCTTCCATGGAAACTGGTACTCATTGCCTTATTCTATCTGTCAAGCAGCCGTATATATGTGTTCTAACTGGCTGGGATCGCGCGTTGTTCGTGTTGGTTAGGGGATGACTGCATTGCCATTAATGGTGGTACTTCACAAGTCAACATATCCAACATATTCTGTGGCCCTGGACATGGAATAAGGTCTCCTCTCTCTCACTCGGTCGCAATATAATGTTCTTTCACAAAATTTAAACAAAATGAGACAATATGGATCCTTTTCGTGTGTTTGGCAGTATCGGGAGTTTAGGGAAGAATGGGAAGCGCGAAGAAGTAGAAGCAATAAACATACGCAATTGCACTTTTAACAGAACTACAAATGGAGTGAGGATCAAAACATGGCAGGTAACAGCTCAAAAACCGAGACAACTAATTAACGAGTTTCTTAAAGTACGAAAAACGAACCTGTGGTTTGATTTCTTCTGTAGGGAGGTTCTGGATTTGCCAGGAACATCAATTTCTCCCAGATAATCTTTATAGAGGCTAAAAACCCCGTTATCATCAACCAGAATTACTGCCCTCACAAGATATGCGCTGAAAAAGTAAGTAACGAATGTCTAGACTGAAATCACGAGAGATGTGGGCATACGTCGTGCACTGATCATCCATTGTTTATCTGCAGAAATCAGCAGTCAATGTGAGTGATGTGGGATATTATGGACTTCGTGGCACATCCATCAGCAAGAATGATGCTACGATTACCTTCAACTGCAGCAAGACGGTACATTGCACTAACATCAATGTGGACGATGTGGACATAAAATCGGCAGGTACAAATCAACCAACAAGGTCCTTCTGCTCCAATGCTCATGGAAAAGCTCGTGCATTGATGCCGGCATTGGGTTGCCTGCTCAAGTGAAAATTCGGGATACGGATATAAGGCATAGGCTGCAGAAGAGTAACAGAACCGTGACATATGTAACACAGGCGTCCATTTTGTACATTTAGTATATCCATTAAATAAAGCTTCTGCTCTTCTTTATCAAAGAAAACTACTGTTAGCTCAAGTTGAAGATGATGTTTATATAAATAAAAAAACATTTCTAACTTAAGTGAGAATAGATGAATAAGGCAAAATTAATAACAGGTAAAAAAAATATTCATTCAGAATATATATAGATTGTTCTCCCACATGACAAAATATTATATACTCCACTTGCTTCTCTTCAAGAAAAGAGCGCAGAAATAGAATTTCTATATGTCACAAGAATCTGAGCGACCGAAAATATTGTATCTATTATCTGCAATGTTGTCATACACGAAATCCCGCACGAATCTGCAAAACGGATAACAAAAGTGGAATAAGACAAGATGGATCATTTCATAAATTATTAGAGCAGAAAACTGATAGTATTGTCTTACAATGGTACAAATTGGAGAAACAAGGCCAGCTGAGGAAAGGGCAAATCAATGTATTCCATTATCTTTAATACAGCTTCCGATTTTATATAAGACCTGAAATAACTACTTGTGCATTACTAAAGTATTTCCATGGAATATGAGAAAAAGATTAAATTTTTTACAAAACCATCAAGCATATACCAAAATGTATCTAAAAAATTGAAACCAAATTCAACATTTAGACATAAAATTTACCTATCTTTTTCAACAAGAACAACACTTGAAATATCATCAGGAGCTCTTCCTGATCTCTGCAATAACTTTTTGCCTGATTCACTTTGCAGAGCCTCAAATCTAATATTTCTGGAAATTGAAAGCAAGGCTGAATCACAATGAAAATTCCTTCTAATAATCAAGAAAAATGATTGTAGAAATCAAACAAAAGGAAAATCCAACCTTCTCCTGTCATTATCTCGAACAATCTTCACACCTCCATTACACAGATTGCAGACACCTACCAAAAGAAACAGATGCATAAAAATCAAATAAATGAAAGACTATTTTCAGAAATTGTTTATTCCTAAATCAATCAAATTAGATTGCTAGTTGTTTAATTGTACCGTCGAAGAGCATGATTGGTCGGGAATCCTGCTCGGAGAAGCTGGCAGTCTCCTTCACCCAGTCCACCGCCGGCGAGTTTCTACGAGGCGGCGATGATAGAGCGGCGGAAACGTGAAACTGGCGGCGGAGTGGCGGGGTTACGGGAACGATGAGCGCCGCCATTTGGAGTAACGGAATCGTTGGCAGCCAAACAAACTGAAATTAAAGAGACACCTTGTCAGAGCACGTGGAGATTACTAATCCGTCCCATTAATTACTCCAAAAACCGTAAATAACGAGGGCAAAAATGGTATTTCAGTGTTCTAATGTGGCCATACTAATTTGCCACATCATATACTAAATTTCCGGATAAACTAGTGGTTTTTATCGGTCGTAGGTATTAATTATTTTTTCTTTTATCTCTGAATAATTAATAAATAATGAATGAAGATTATTTTTTTATGTAATTTATAAAAAAAAAATTGTTGTTAGAATCAAATTAAATTTACAAAATAAAATAAATAACACTAAATCGGCACGAGTACTAATCTAAAATGTCAAACATTTGCCTCTAATGGGTGAAAAACTTCTAATGTTTATACTTTATACTTAGCTGAAGATAAAAATGTTAAAATGCCAAAAAGAGAGGAAAACACTACAAATTCATTGGCAATGTGATGTGCAAGTCATTACATAAAAAAACACTACAAAATTCTTACATCCCAAACAAATGAGACTTGAGATATGCTGTTTAGACCCAAAACATTAAGAGAAGTATACACTACAAAATTCTTACATCCCAAAACAATATGAGAAATGCTCTGCTTAGACCCAAACCATAACATTAAGAAACCCAACATATCTCAAACGGAAGGAGAGAGAGGTCAGATAAAAAATGTCATAAATTTGCAACAGATCGTTTCCGGGCGACAGCTCTCCAGCCAATATCTCGTCGGAAGAACCCACCTGGCCAATTTACTTGCTCCACGGCTTCGTATGCTCGATCTCTGGCCTCTTCAAGATCATTCCCTTTAGCAGTGACACCAAGAACACGCCCACCGGTAGCAATGAAGTTCCCATCAGAGTCGAGGGCTGTTCCAGCATGGAAAATCTTCACACTTGGCGCGATGTCTTCTGCTGCCTTGAGATTTTGTATCACTGTGCCCTTTTTGTAGGGTCCTGGGTAACCCTCGCTCGCCATTACAACAATCATTGCAGATCCAGGAGACCACTCCAGAGATACACCACTTAACTCTCCTTTGCTTGCTGAAAGTAATACCTGTGCCAGATCCGACTCCAATCGAACCATCAACACCTGAAAATTAAGACATCAACAGCCACATGAGCTATTGGACTAGAGCACAAGTCCATATTATGCAACCATTCAATGATAATGGGAACTACTAAACATTTACTCAAACAAAGATCTTTTACAACTTTCCGGATCTTTCAGTTCCAAGTAATAAGTTGAGAAATTCAGACAAAAGAAAGAGGAAACAGAAAAACAAAAACAAGAAATATTTAGCGAGGGGAAAAATTAGATAAAATCTAGGACAAACCTGGCACTCGGGATCTCCAAAGCGGACGTTGTACTCGATCAGTTTCGGTAGTCCGGATTTCTTCTCGATCATTAGCCCTGCATATAAAACTCCAACAAACTTGCGGCCTTCTGCAGCCATTCCCTTCACAGTAGGAAGAATTATGGATTTCATGACAAAAGATTCCAGTTCTTTTGTTAGGACAGGGGCTGGAGAGTATGCCCCCATGCCACCAGTATTAGGCCCAGTGTCACCATCGCCTACTCGTTTATGGTCCTGAGCAGATTCCAGAGGTACAGCACACTCCCCATCGACTAGAGCAAAGAATGATGCTTCCTCTCCTTCAAGATATTCTTCTACGATGACACGACACCCAGCAGAGCCAAAAACATTTTCCACAAGCATAGAATCAACTGCATCAAATGCTTCATCGATTGTCATAGCAACAATAACACCTTTTCCAGCTGCCAAGCCATCAGCTTTAACAACAATGGGAACACCTTGTGCTTCAATATATGCTTTTGCAGCAGATGGATCGGTAAAAGTTTGATACTGCAACATCGAATGGGAAAATGTAAGCCTTTAAAGTATCACGAGTAAGACTATCTAGTAACTAAAGCTAACATGTAATGTACCTTGGCAGTCGGGATATCATATTTGTCACATAGCCGTTTCATGAAGTCCTTCGAACCTTCTAAGACGGCGGCTTCTGAAGAAGGGCCAAAAGTAGGAATCCCAGCCTTCACAAGATCATTAGCCAGACCAGCTACAAGGGGGGCCTCTGGTCCCACTACAACCAATCCAATAGATCTTTCACGGCAAAAGGAAATCACCGCTGAGTTGTCAGAGATGTCGAGATCTTCTATACAAGTCGCATCGCCCGAGTCAGAAATTCCAGCATTCCCAGGAGCACAAAGCACAGAAACACAGGATGGAGATCGCTTCAGGGCATAACAAAGAGCATGCTCCCTTCCCCCTCCTCCAATAACCAGCACAGCTATTTTTTCCCCTGCAATGCCAACTACATGCTTAATAACAGGTCCACTAACATAAACCAAAAACTCATCATTAAGCATTCCTCACAACCTATTCATCATCAGATAAGCAAGTACTAAGAACAACTAAATTTTGACATTGTGTAACATTCAACTTTTCAAGCATCAATTTTTCTAGTAATTATTTTCATGTACTAATATACTACTAGTATATTGGATATTTCAATCATGAACTAACCTTATTTTTGTGTACAAGTTGAAAATGTATATTCCTACATTCCTACCAAAAGCGATACAAGATTCTGACAAAAATTTAAATTTATCAAAAGCGGTAGTAGTAGTTTTTGGGAAAATCGGGTTTGTGGGGGAGTTTACACTAAATATTACGTAAATGTACCCATTTTGTTATCTATTCCACAAATGGGAAAAACGCCAACCACATTGGCGTTTTTATTAGTAAATACGCCAACGTCATTGGCGTGTTTTAAGGTAAATACGCCAACGATGATGGCGTTTTATACTTGTGCCGTATTTTGGGTGTATGCTCTCGGATTGTAATTACGATTAAACACGCCAACTTGGTTGGCGTGTATAAATAAAAAAACGTATTTGTAAATGGCGTGTTTTCTTTGTTGAAACGCCGAAGCGGTTTGACGTTTTGTAAAAGACGCCATTCTGAGTGGCGTATTTACTTAATATGAAAAACGCCATTCTGAGTGGCGTGTTTAATCAGACTGATATACCAGGCGTTCCTCCCCCAAATCGCGAAAACCTCACAACACACAGCCTTCGCGATTTCTCCAGCTGCGCGCCTTCTCTCCGTGATTTCGGCCTACATTCATCAATCGGTGCTATTCTCCCCCAAATTCATCTATTTTATTCGGTTAGTATGCTTACCTTTTACATAATTATAGTAATTGGTGGATAGCTAGGGTTTGTAATGGGTTGTGAATTGAGTAGAAATATTATGCATTTTGGATTGGTTGAATGATATTATTGTTGATTATTATGTTGGATTGTGTTGGGTTTAAGTTAATTTGTGTATAAATTTGATTATAAGCCTAAACCCTAGGGTTTTTATAGCTAAAAAATTGGGCAAATTGTTTTGATTTATGTGGGTTTTGGTTGATTAGTTTAGATTGTTAAATTTGTTTAGGTTAGGCAAAATTGAAATTGGTAGGTTGGGCGAATTGTTAATTGAAATTGTTAATTTTGTGTAGGTGAATTGGTTTATGATTTTGAATGTGCAATGTTGTGTAACTTGCTTATTTGATGTTGGTGTTCAATTTTGTGATATTGGATTAAATTGTATCTAATTATTGAAATGGTTTATGGTTGGTTATTGTTGAATTTGGTTTATGAAATTGGATTAAATGTTATGGTTGGTTATTGTTGAATTTGAATTATGTAGGTAAATTATGGCATCATCTTCAACCTCTCGTCGTCGGCTTGCATGTGGTCCTGCGGATCCATCTGTATTATATTTTCAGAGACAACACGTCTCTAACAACATATGGGCAGGAGTTCCATCCGAAGATGTACGCTGCCGACGATTTGAAGGAAAAATTTGGGATGTTCCCATCCAGCAACATGTCTTGACAATAGTGGACCAGATGGGGTTTGGGGGTATGTTAAGGTGTGGTAAACCAAAAGAAATTGACCACCATCTTATCACAGCTCTGATTGAACGTTGGAGGCCAGAGACTCACACGTTTCACTTTCCAGTCGGTGAAGCGACTGTGACACTGGAAGACGTGGAGGTCTTATGGGGCCTGAAAGTTGATGGAGAGGCTCTGACAACTTACATCCCCCCGACGGACGCGGGATATTGGACGGACAGGTGTATGGATTTTCTAGGATTCATACCGGAAGCATCCGAGTTGAAGGAAATGGCTTTTAAGCAGACGAGCTTATCGCGCCAATTGAGGATTGAGCTGTCTAATGACCACGAACACTACATATATGCTCAGCGGGCTCGTATCTATTGTCTGCTATTACTTGATGGTCTGATGATCCCCAACGCCACCGGAAATAAAATTCCGTTCTTCTACCTACACTTTTTCATGGATATAGAACGGTGTTCTACATATAGCTGGGGTGGGGCGACGCTTGCTTGCTTGTACCACAATTTGTGTGAAGCGGCCGTTGGTCAGAGGACGGATGTAGGGGGAGCCTTAACTCTATTACAACTTTGGGCTTGGGAGAGAATCCCAAATATTAGACCGAGGATGCTAGATCCCGTGCATACAGACTATCTACCATGTGCAAGCGCGTAAGTTGTTCATTAATTGCGTTTTTAAACTTAATGTTCATCAATTTTCGTGTTCTTCGCTCATAATTTAAATTTTTTAGATGGAATGGCCCGGCGTCATAAGTTGTTCGCCTGTACCACCAGTGTGGCTGACAGAGTGACGACCTCGAACTGCAGATCTTGGTGGAGGTGGAGGCATAAAATCGTGATCGACATCATCAGTGTGACTGACAGAATGACGACCTCGAACTGCATATCTTGGTGGAGGTGGAGGCAAAGAATCGTCAGCGGCATCATCTATCAACTGATTATCCATCCTTGGTGGAGGTGGATGCAAAAAATCGTCAGCGGCATCATCTACCAACTGAGTATCCATCCTTGAATGAGCATTCGGGCAGTTGCGACTGTCGTGACCTGGTTGACGGCAATGTTTACATCGGCGTCGGGCTCGTGGCTGGTCAGCTTCACGGACATCCATCTGATTAGGAATCCTAGTAGTACGGTATCGACCGCGACTTTTAGGCATTAACTGAGCTCGTGAACATTGCAAAGTCCATTCAGGCACGGCCCAATAATCTTGGTGTCTGGGTGGATTGAACACCGTAGAATATTGGTGTACCCAAACACTTGTGCGGTATACGGGATCAACAAGCGACAGCATGTTGTCGTTTCTAAAACGCGCAACTGCCGCTGCATGTGAACATGGAAGTCTCCACATCTGCCACTTTTGACATTTGCAGTGCGAGTCCAAGTACTTTACCTTCCACTTATTAGCGCCCTTTCCACCAATTCGACGCTTTGTTCGAACCACATAATGCCCTGCAATTGTGTTGGGTGCTCTCACATTATGCAATTGACCTTTTGCATCATTTTTGCACACCTTTTCATGCGCCCACGGGGTAAGTGGTGTGGCACACTGTGTTGATGCAATTGACCGGTCATTGAACCATTCTATTGTCCTCCAGAATATCATATCAATGCAAGCTTTAATTGGGAGTTGTCTTGCGCCTCTCAACACATTGTTGTAAGATTCCACCATATTAGTGGAAACCTCACCCCATCTTTTGTGTTTGTCATACGCCAGATTCCATTTTTCTAACTCCACGGCATCAAGGTACTGCAAAGCCTCGTTGTTGACGTTTCGAAGTAAACGACGTCTGATCTTAAACTTGCGCTTCTTGGTAGCAATACCAATTTTCCAAACAAGTCTTTTGACCATGATACCTTTGTGATTCTGCAAAACATTCTTTCTAACATGTACCAAGCAAAATCTGTGATGACCCACATTGGGTTCTTCTTTCCATATGGGAGAATTCATTGCATCTATGATTCCCACATGCCTATCAGATATGACACATATTTCATGCTTTGCTACATGAAGTAATGCGTTCCATAAACCAATTCCAACTTTCTTTGGTTTCCTCATCAACAATGGCATATGCAACAGGCAAACATTTCTTATTAGCATCAAATCCAACGGCAATAAGAATTTTACCTCGACATCGTCCACGTAGATGAGTTCCATCAACCGTTAAAACTGGTTTGCATAGTTGAAAAGCCTCCACAGCTGGTCCAAAAGCCCAGAATACGTACTTGAATACCTTGTTCATACCATTGCTTAATATGTCATCGTGCATCCATTCCACAATTGTGCCAGGATTTTGTCTTTGCACTTCATTCAAATAAGCTGGTAAAACTTTGAACGACCACTCCCATCCACCGTATACAAGCTCAATCGCTGTCCTCCGAGCATACCATGCTTTCTTGTAACTAACTTTGACATGAAATCTATTTTCAATATCCGCCACAATTGCTTTTACCTTGTAGCAAGGATCGTTTTCTATCTGATGGCGAACACTCAACGCTATCATACCCGACGAAAGATTAGCGTGACCATTATAGTTACGATCCCCCATGCAAGTATGACCAGTGCTGAACACTCTAATTTGCCAGTGTTCATCATGCTTCCTCAGTGTTGCTCGGCACTCCCACAAACATGGCGGTAAGGACTTATCTTTCGGATTTCCCTGTGGCCACTTACAAACTGCATGCCATCTCTTTCCTTTACTTTCAATAACTGTATATTGTCGGATTTTTTCCAAATGCCAATGAGTCACAGCTGCCTTCAATTCCAACTTCGTTCTAAATTTAGTATGCAAACCGACATTGGTAGGATCCTTTTCACTCCAATAATGCACACTGGGATCATCACGCTCAAAGTTTTTGGGATCAAAACTATCATATGGACCTGGTAAGGTGCGAAAGTAGTTGATTCCAGGCTGTGGGAACTGTGGAACTACTCTTCCTCCAACTGCCCTTCCACCAACTGATGTTTCTCCAACTGCTGTTTCTCCAAGTGGAATGGATGGTCTTGAAGCAACAAATTGTTCATCATCCGACGGATCACCATCTGAGTCTGTACTAACCGTGTCGGAATCTTCAGAATTATAAGGTGATTGTGGATCAAGAAAGTCGGCTTTATCAGGACCTATTATGTCCTCCACCACATCACAATTGTCACGATCCCCTAAATGCACGCCTCCAGCTTCAAAATCTTGTGTTGCAGCTAAATATGGTTCTTCGGCTCTCGTAGACGTACCAACATCAAAATCTTGTGTTGCAGCAAAATATGGTTCTTGGGCTCTCGTTGACGTACCAGCATCATAACTTATGACATGATGACTATGATGTTGAGTAATTGCCGAATACTCAACATATAATTCAATTACACCTCCAATAACCATACTCTCACTAAACATTAGTTGCATGCATACTTCTTCTAGTTGAACACCTATAAACGTGACTCCGGATCCAAAGCATATAGTACGTTTCCATATTATTTGAATATTGTTTTCATATATGCTTATCCCCATCCTTTCACAAATTTTTTCCACAAGGTCATCGTACGAAATTGTTTCATCCAACATAATGAATCCTTTAGCAAAAGGAGGATCATACGAAATAACTGCTCCGGGAATTATCTTTCCACCCCAATATAAATTGACACACCACGTCATACTATCTGCAATAATGTAAAACACAAATAAATATGTATTATTTTTACATTCATCATTATGTAGAGTCAGCCAAAAAATTGACAAAATAATTCTATTAAATACACTACAATATGTATTATCATAACAATCCATAAAATATACTATAACATATAATAGCATAACAATTGGTCAAAATGCATAATATTTCTACTCAATTCACAACCCATTACAAACCCTAGCTATCCACCAATTACTATAATTATGTAAAAGGTAAGCATACTAACCGAATAAAATAGATGAATTTGGGGGAGAATAGCACCGATTGATGAATGTAGGCCGAAATCACGGAGAGAAGGCGCGCAGCTGGAGAAATCGCGAAGGCTGTGTGTTGTGAGGTTTTCACGATTTGGGGGAGGAACGCCTGGTATATCAGTCTGATTAAACACGCCACTCAGAATGGCGTTTTTCATGATTAAGTAAATACGCCAATGACGTTGGCGTCTTTTACAAAACGTCAATATGTTCGGCGTTTCAACAAAGAAAACACGCCATTTACAAATGCGTTTTTTTATTTATACACGCCAACCAAGTTGGCGTGTTTAATCGTAATTACAATACACTCAAAATACGGGACAAGTATAAAACGCCATCATCGTTGGCGTATTTACCTTAAAACACGCCAATGACGTTGGCGTATTTACGAATAAAAACGCCAATGTGGTTGGCGTTTTTCCCATTTGTGGAATAGATAACAAAATGGGTACATTTACGTAATATTTAGTGTCAACTCCCCCACAAACCCGATTTTCCCAGTAGTTTTTAGTATCAGAAATTAAGTAGTAAAATTTAAACTTTCTAACTCAAAAATTCTGAAGTTGATATACTACATCTTTGCAAGACAAGAATTACAGTTTGGGAATCAAAGCATTCATCAACAATCTCTACAATTAGAAGAATAGGATGAGAATCGAGAATGCACCTACGGAATCTGCATCGAGCCCAGCTCGAGTTCCGGCAAGGGGGTCAAGAACATCCGGGCCAAGCTCGCCGCCGGGGACATCAGATGCCCGTCGCTGAGCTGCCGGCGGTGGGTCGACCCGGAGCTGCTGGAAGCGGCGAGTTTGGAGGTGGAGAGGTGTTGCTGCAACGTTTTGAAGAAATCGACATGGGTTTGATGTTTGAAGTTGATTTGGTTTGGGTGTGAGAGGGTTTGGCTGATGACAGAGGTAAAGGCTCCCCATTACAATTAGGGTTTCTGATTCAAAGCCCTAATTTATCTCCAATACAAGTTGGCTTATTAATAAATTAACCTTTTTCCTAAAGCGTAATAAATAAATTAAAGAATGATTTTTTTTACCATATAAAGTATTTTAAATAAATGACAAAATAATTTGAAATTTAAATAGATCCCCAAATTAATCCAAAGAAATTATAGGAGTATTTATAATAGAGTAAACAATAATAGTATTAGGACATATAGCTGGATAACGTAAATAAAAGCTTTAAGTTTCTATAATTTATTGTTAGATTAAATGCGGTTTCATAATTTCACTTATGCATGCCACGTCAGTAACCAAACCTCAACCGTGTGAGTCATACGTGTATTAACCAACCAATCAAAATTCGCCGCTGCTGTCACACTTTCTACAGAAACACCAACACACTTAATTCTCCGCAAATGTAGAAATTTGCAAGATTTTCAATTTGAAGAGCGAAGAACCTCTGAAGAAAAAATGGGGTGGATCGACGACACCGTGACTTCTGTAAAATCTATCCAATTGCGGCGGGCCCTCCATCAGACGATCAGCATCGGTTCATCCTTCTTCTCTTTCTTTCAAAATCTTCTCTTTTCCCAGTGGCTTCATCGCCATTCCTGATTTCAGAATCTAGCATCACAATTTGTTGTGGAAAGTATAAATTTTTTTCATATATACATATGCTTGAATGCTTGCGTTTAATCTGTAGCTCCTTGTGCATTTCAATAGTGGCGATTTGGGATGGCTAAATAGTTGAATAATGAATTTTTCCCTCATTATATTTCGTTAACTCCATGTAAACATTTTGTTGTGAAGGTCATTTTTGTATTGGACTTTGGGATTTAATTATTAAGTAAATGTTCTTGAGTTGGCAAACTAGTTGTTGTTGGTTAAAAAGTTGAGCTTGCTAGAGAATGCTGAATGTTGGCCTTAATTTCTATCAAATTCATGGTTGTATAGTTCCAGATGTTTAAGGGTCTAACATTTGTTTAAGAACCCTAGATCTTGATTACATTTGTACTGATAATAAAGCTCTTATGTCGCATAATGGCGCTTCTTAGATGAATTGTGAATTTGTGATGCCTTTTCAAAAAACATTATGATGAATATTTATCTAAACTTACTGTTGTTGAAGCCCATGGGCAATGAGTTTAAACTAATTGAATGTGTTTCTTTGGAAAATACTTGGTAGGAATAACTATAATTTCCCTTGTACATGAAGTCATGCATTTTTTAAAAAAGTTTAAGAGTTCAAAGGTGGATCAAGAAGTGATTTGGTTGTCTTTTCTTGTTTTTCTTCTTTTATGGATTCAGGTTTGATTGTCACATCCGCATTGATGATATGGAAGGGGTTGATGTGTATAACTGGAAGTGAATCCCCGATTGTCGTTGTTCTTTCTGAAAGTATGGAACCTGGATTTGCTAGGGTGAGAAGAAGTCATATGTTGCTCTTTTATTGCCCCTCTTCTTTTATATACATTTCAATAAAACTATATTTTTCCTTTTTCATTTCTTGAATCCAAAAATATTTTCTGAGGAACTAAATCTTTTGTTTACAGGGAGACATTCTATTCTTACGTATGAGCAAAGAACCAATTCGAGCAGGAGAGATTGTTGTGTATAATATTAATGTAAGTTCATTTTGTTTACTGTTGCAGTTTTCAGAGTTCCGCATCAGTTGTTGTTGATATGAGTTTCTTATATCTTTCCTATTTTGGAGGCAGTTTTACTTTATTATTTGAATGAAGTGTCTCGTTCTTTTTTCATTCTGTGCCTCCAAAATTGTGTTTGGATGGATTCATAGATCAGTAAGTGTTGGTATATTCAACTTGAAAATCTTACTTTATCCATAACAAGAGCAGTATATTTCATTTAAATATTTGTTGGATGAAAATGTAAGCAACTTGAGTAGTCTCTCTCAAGTAGTTAGTTCTTTCTTATTCTTGGTGCTTTCTAGTTGACATCTTGTGTTATCTTATTTTCAGGGACGTGACATTCCGATTGTGCATCGTGTGATCAAAGTAAGCATCACTGCATCACATCATTTTTGCTTATGAACTTTTGTTTGTGGAGGTGCAGGGTTTTTACTCTGTGCTATTCTATTTTCGGCAGAGTGCTTCATGCTAGGCATTGCTCTTCCCGTTTGCTTTATTGCTAAATCTTCTCTTATCAAAATTGAGTGACATGACAAACACATTTTGGTCTAAATTCAAATTTGTGTGTGTTTCTTTGTAAGCATTTGCTGGATGGAAACGAAGTTGCATTTTGTACCATTATCTAATGTTTTCTCGATTTTCTATAACTAGGTTCATGAAAGGAAAGATACAGGAGAAGTAGATGTCCTCACAAAAGGTGCCACACTTTGTTCTCAGGCTATATTTATGTCTCTTAACACTATTATCTTTCACTGTTTTCAACGAATTCAGCTAATTGACATGTTTAATTTTTAAAAAACATATGAGTTCAGCTGATTGGTGTGTTTAAATTAAGAAGTTATTTTCACCGGTTATTCTTGATACAAAATTCTAGCCTCGTTCTTCATAGACTATAAAATGGGTTACTTCTGATTCTGTAACTGCAATTTTAACTTGGTTTCCTCTCAGGGGATAATAATGACGACGACGACATAGGTTTATATGCTCCTGGTCAGCGCTGGCTGCAGCGAAAACACATCATAGGAAGAGCCGTAGGGTAAGTCCCGTACCCAATATTCTTAACTACGGCTCTAATGCATCTGCACCAAAGCAGGGTCTATTCTGTTCACCAAAACAAGAATTCATTTTACTTAGGAGTCAACAAATCTCTTAACGCCTTCATTGCAATTGTTATCTTGAATCATCTTCAATTGTTTCATCATTCTGAACTTGAAAAGATTACAAATTTAGAACAAAACCTAACACATTGATCATCGTCGTTGCCAGATTCTTACCTCACGTCGGTTGGGCCACCATCATTATGACAGAAAAGCCATTGATAAAGGTCCGTTTGATTCGATTCATCATCTCCATCTTTATTTGTCTTCGATTCTTGCTACATTTCCCTCTCATTTGAAAATGGTGTTAATTTTAGTTTTACTCTGATCCTCTTGCAGTACATTCTTCTCAGTGGACTGGGGTTGCTCGTGATTACATCGAAAGACTAACAAAACAAAGCTCGATCAGAGGATCAATGCATAAGGTTCTTTGGTCCAATTGAGATTGAAGACTGAGCATAGCTACTGTTCTTCCATAGTGTCCAAAGTTTGAAATGCTCAGATTTCATGTGCTTGCATTATTTCTAACCAGAATGTTACTCTTTATTCAATAAAACTATTTGTATTCATAGTTTCAAAAGGGAAATATTGATGTTTATATAATAAAGGCAAAACAAAAAATAAAGACAAATTTAGAGAGTAAAATGAACTATGATTGTCTTATAACACTGGGCAAAATTCGTACAATTCACTTGAGAAATACATTGATACAAACAGTAAACTTATAACAGATTAAACAAATGTGGCTACAAATACTTCAACTATGCTGAAAAGAAAAGGGCAAAATCTGTACCTCATGATGTCATAATTTGAACTCGCAGAAGCAATCAGGCAAAGCAGATCCTACGCCCATCACATAATCATTTCTATGAACCTTCCACAGTGCTTCCATCAACGAGTTCCCCTCGAGCCCCTGTGAAGTAAGAACTGCAAACGCCCTCCGGCTCAAGAAAAGCGTTCTGTGTAATCCCTTATAAGCACGCATAGCTGCAACCATTTTATCCATATTTCCGAAATATGTTGCAACATATGCATCACTGTTTATAGACACGTAGTAATCCAATGCAGCTTTGGTGTTCCCATGCATGTTTCTGAAGTCCTTGCTGTCTAAAAGGGTGGATTTGGTATAAACATTTGCATATACCGATGTTAGGCCTTCAAGTTCCATGATACCATCCCCAGCTGCCAAGTATATATTTGTATCTGTTGGTATAGCAAGAGCTTGAAGGATTGTTGTAGTTTCGTTTGGTGTGAGCGGACACTTCCCCCTGCTTCTCCATAGACGAGCTTGTTCTCCAGTCCAGGGCTTCCTGTCGCCTCGTGCAGCCTCTATTGCTTGGACAGATGCAGGAGAAAGGCTGGAGTACTCACATTGGCTATAACCTACCATGTCAGGTTCAAAACGCAGGTGAAGCACAAGGAAGGGTTTTGGTATAGCTTCTAGAAGCTTGGAACCTTTCTTCGCCAATTTTTCGGTTAGCTGCAGAGCGGTATAACAAGCCTGACAAAGAGAAGCTTTAGCATGCAATGGATAGCTGCAAGAAGAGTGTTTGCATTAATATATTGAAAATCAAAATAGATGGAGATTGTTAAATGACAATGAATGGCATCATCAACAGCAAACAAATATATCGAGATGAGAAAAACTGACAAAAGAGAGTAGAGTGGAGAACACAAACTAGAATGGCATCATCTGAACTAATATTAGTTAAATTATCTAAGATACTTTTTGGCTTTTGCTTAGGAAAACAAGATAATGACAATAAAGAGCTTCGAACGCATGCATACCTGTCCCTTCTTTGGCTCATTGCAGGAGTAATTGAGATGTAGCGGTGCTCTAATAGCTGTGGAAGTACAGTCTCTACATAATCAAATTGTCCTTTACGCTTGCTACAATCAACTCTAAAAGGCTCTTTTGATACAAATTCCGCAGGCACCTCTTTGACTACCTGGACATATCCATTCATTTTTTCGATGAAGTAGTCCACATCAAATACATCTCCAAATCCACTGCATTGTAAAATTATGAGTCAAGAAGATTCTTGATGCATTTTGGTAAGAATATAACTTATACGATCTGGTTATATCGAGATGGGGATATAATTAAATTACGGGATTTGAGTTCAACTCATCCATCATAATACTAAAATCCTTGAACACGGGTTTGGAATAAGACAAAAAATCACAAATAGTTATTTAACGATAGACACTGGAAGGACAATAAGTACAATTGCATAAATTATGAAAATCTGTTTTAAACTTTTAATAATTTATCAAAAAGCACTATTTCAATAATTGCAGCCCACAATAGCCGGTTGATCACTCATAGAGACATATTCATACATATAAACGAAAGAAAAACAGCTTGCTCATAGAAGTTATCCAACTAAACGGAATCATATCTCACCTAGATTCATTCCAATACGCAGCAACCTCAAATTTTGGTAAAACGAGAGTGGCATTCAGCAAGCGAGCAATACCGACACCATCACAGAACTGCAATCATCTCCGTCAACAAATTTTCACACAAAAATCAAAAGTTAATAGGTGACTAATACAAAGATATGAAATTGAGCACTCACATCCCTCCTCATCTGATTGAGACCACCATAGCAATCAACTCGAATATACCCATTGCTCTTTTCTGGCAGAGCTGCAGCAAAAACCAATGCAAATGTCTGCATTTGATGCCAGTCAATGTTTACTTAGAAAAAAAATTGCACCATAATCTAAACATATCTTCAAGTTTTAAAACAAACTCCCTAGTCCATCCTGCAAACTATCTTCTTTCTCTTGAGACTCAATCATGTGATATACACATGGAGTAAATCACAATACAACGATGTCTAACCATAACAATCGATGCATATCCCCAAATAGCAGCTATAACCCAATTTTATTGACCTAATAGCTACACATAATTCACATGAGATAAGAAGATAAACAAAATCTAACCTACGAGATAGCCTTGAAGCCACCAATTGCAAGGCCGCCATTCGATTAATCTCCTCAAGCTCCAAATCTCAGCTCGTTCCGACCTGTTCCGCCATCATTTAAAATAACGATATCATGAATGAAACAGAAAATGCACAAATGGGATACTTACGGCGGAGAAATGGACAGCGTTTGATTAAATCGGAAGGAAGGCGAGAATAGAATCAGGGCGAGAACAACAGAGATGAAAATAACGGCTGAGGCAAGTAGGGTCTTCCCTACCGTCGGAGCAATCATTGAAGCCACTATCTTGATTCGTGTTTCAGAGAAGAGGAGGAGATCTATAACTGTTGAATCAAACCAGAAACTCAGATCTCATCTCTTCTTTAATTATTCGAATATTATACTCATACTTTATCATAGTAATAAAATGTTTGATGAGTTGCTAAATTTAAATAAGTAGCAGTAAAAAAATTTACAATTATGGCCAGTGAACATATTGAGATAAACATTTGGAGGATGGACTTATTGCCTTGAGCTACTATTTTTCTAGTACTATATCCAATTTTTGGCCTATGGCAAAGCTAGGGATACAGATGTTCGGAATCAATGGTTTCGGTTTTAAAAAATTGGACCACATGTCCAGCAAAGGTTTTGATCATTGAATCGGAATCGGCAGTTCTAATTCAAAACTATTGGTTCCGGACCAATAGGCTGTGAGAGGCGGTTATGATCTGAAAATCAGGACTGCCAATCTAGTTCCGGTTCGAATAGGTTGTTTCCGATTCAACCATGCATCCATACACAAAGGCATAAAGCAAGAAGGTTCATGATTCATCCACAAACAAATGAGCCTTCAATTAATAGAAACGAATTCCTCTTATCCGCATTGCCACAAGCTCGAGAGGAAAACGTGGATATAAATAAAAACTTTGATTACTGACTAGTACTACTATATTTTTCAATTTCCTATAGTTAAATATGCTGATAGCTTTTCCAATAAAATCACACACAGAAAACTGTTTATTTGATAACTTTGTAAGAATAAAAAGTATACTATTATTGCTTGGTAGCTCTCGCCTTACTATGTCTCATCTCCGAAACGCCATGTAACCTCATCCACGGATGCAATAGACGACGAAACACATGGGCAAATGCCACATACCCTCGTCCACGAATGCACTAGATGACGAAACACACTCGGGCAACAGAGGATCCGAGTCGTTGAAACTCACCATCAGGGCAGGGCATCTCCAACCAAACCCAAATCTAAACATTATCCATCACTTTCATCCGAATAAACTTCCTCATTCCTCATTCCTCATCCTCCTCCCCTCCTGCGCCCTATTCCCTCTCATCACATTCCCTGCATCCCGAACCGAAGCCGAACTGCTCCGCTCCATCTTCTCTGCCAATATATCTGTCTTCTCCGCAAACCCAAACCCGATCAGCTTGTTCCTCAGCAGCTCAACCGTTGTATCACCAGGCGGTATCCCTTCATCAATCATCATCTCAAAAAAACCGCAAGCTTCCTCCAGCTTCCCTCTCTTCCTACACAGCCCATGAATCATCACAGTATACGTCGAGACACCGGGATGGAATCCCCTCTTCTCCATCGACTCCCACACTTTCTCAACCCGATCAAACCTCCCTATTCTGATCAGCATTTTTAACACCATGTTGTAGGTATGTTTATCCGGATCACAATCGTTTTTATCCATTCTCGATATCAGATTGAGAGCCATGTTCACCTCATTGTGATCACAGTGGACGGCTAAGATCGTGTTGTAGCTCCATGTATCCGGCTTCGCCCCTCTCTCGCTCATCTCGTGCAGAAGCTCATACGCCTCATCCATCTTCCAATTCTTGCATAGCCTCTTGATTATGCAGTTGTAGGTGAACACATTCGCCACGAGATTGTACCTCTTCATCGTGTCAAGAACCCGAAAAACAGAATGGACATCGTCTGCTTCGCAGTAAGCACGGATGAATATCGAGTACGAATAAGCATCGGATTCGATCCCCTTGCTCCTCATGCTGCGAAAGAGCTCGTAAGCTTCGTCTGCCTTCCCCCCTTTGCATAGAGCGTCGAGCATGCTGTTCCAAGCGAGCAAATCAGCTTCACAACCTCTTTGAAGCATTTCATCGAACAGTTTCTGTACATGGCCGCATTCGCCGGTTTCGCCCCAACCTTTCATCAGAATGCTGTATGTTTTCACACTCGGATTCAATCCATCGTCGTCTTTAACGTGATCGAAGAACTCCTGCGCGTGATTTACATGCTTGCTTTTACACAATGCAAACAGTAATTGATCGACATCATCCAAACAAGGCCTAATTCCAAAATCCAGCATCTTATTAAAAGCCCTAATTGCATCTTTCGGTGAATCAGCCCTACTGTAAGCCCTGAACACAATCCAGAAAACCTCTCGGGTTACTTCACATGATTCGGTGCTTTTCATCTCCGTCAAGAAATCCCACAGAAACGGAAACTCTCTGCTTCTTCCGAGGATATCAACGAGAATGCGGTAGCTCTCTTTACTGTGTTGAAAACCGGGGATTTGCTGAGCCCAGCGAAAGAGTCTTTGAGCTGAGAAACCGAGATTGCTGCAGCGTTTCAAGACCTGTTCGACTAAATCAGTGGAAATCTGTGGAGTAAACGGAGCGAGGGCGGATTCGAGGTCGTGTTGCGGCTCTCTGTGGTCGCTGAGAATGCGGGAGAGATCGTTGACGAGGGGCTGGGGAGGAAGGTGTGAGATTGTTTGGTGGGATTGAAAGGCGATTGAGTGAACCGAGAAATGCTTGGCTGTTGTGGGATTGTAGAGAGAGGAGAGACCACGGGTGAGTGATCTGATCGCCATTGATGTGATGAAGCAGCCACGCAGACCAGTGGTTGAACAAATGAAGAATTATTTCACTATTTTGAATAGAATTTTCCAGTTTAAGATTATGTTTTTGAGTCAAAATTTTTTATTTTCATTTATTGAGGAACGAAGGTAAATACTAAATACCAGTTTTTTATTGCACAAATTAGGAAATTAGGCCTTTGTTAATTTCGTTTCTTATATGAATAACCCAATAGTTCAATGTAATAACTTTAACATTAGGAAATTGGGCCTCCATAATCCGTTAAGGTGGTGTTCGGTTTCCAAGATAAAATAATACAAAGATATCATTTAGGATAGAGTTGTAAGATTATTTTAGTCATAGGGGGTTAGCTATGACTAATTATCCCATGATTATCCATCTATGATTGAATTGTTGGATTGAATCTCTTGAACCAACCACCCTATAAATTTAATTCCGGATACAATCTTGCAAACCGAACACCCCCTAAGTTAATTATCCAAGATTAATTTTATCGCAATAAAACTAATTTTACGTGGTATAAAACTTTTATACGCGAGGAGCTCACTGCACATATGCATGTCGATCATCAATAAATGAGACCATCAGCAGTGGGGCGCCCTAAGGCGTGCCCTAAAGCCCGCTCTATGCACTGCCACGTCAGCATTTTATCCTCATACCCTTTCACCTGCAGTTGGGCGCCCTATAGGTTTTACTATTATTTTGTTAATTAGTTTAAATGTTTTCAAATATATAAATGCAAACTAATTAAAAAACACAACGATTAACTAAAAAACGGCCAAATACTACATTGATTAAAAAAATTACATGAGTTAGAAATTAAAAAAAAAGTTGACTACTCTACAAAAGCCCCAACTTTCGGCGCAGCTCATCGATCAACCCCTGGAGGTATTCGGCTCTGGCCGGGTCCGTACACTTCATGAGGGCGTTATGCTTGTCCAACAACGTCTGCGCCATCAAGGCTGTTGCCGACTCCGCGTAGGCAAGTGCCGACGAGGTCGGGGTCGAGATCGGCGATGGGGGGCGGCAGCGGCTTGCGAGGAGGATGTCGCCTTCGCCTTCCCCTTGTTCTTCGCAGCCTTGACGCCTACGGGACGCCGGGAGGACATCGGTGTGCCGGAACTCTCATCCTCCGTGTACGTCCGGTTGAGGTCTACCGGATATGCGCCGCTTTCGCTGCTCGTGTAACCACCAGTGTCGGTTGAGGTCCATCGGTGTGCTGACAACAGCGCTCTATCGCGCACATCGCTCAGGCTCTCGCCGCTTCCCTGCTCCCTCGAGCACTTCTCGTACTCCGCCGCGAACAGGTTGACTTGCTTCTTAACCTGATCCCAGTGCTTGCGGAGCTGCTCCCTATGGCGCTTGTACGCGCTCGGCGGCTTTGCCTCATTGTAGCGCTCGGCGATGCGCTCCCAGTACGCAAGCTGCTTTTGGTTGTTCGCGAATACCGGGTTCTCCGAGATATCCACCCAACACCTCGCCAAGACGAGGGTTTCATCCGGTTGGTAGTTCGTCCTCCCGGGGGCGTACTCTTCATTCGCTCCCAGAGGTGGTAACTTGTACGCCCGGTACTTGATCCGCTTCTTTCTGGCGGGGGCGGCACGTCGGAGGGGGCGGCGGGGCGAGTTGGAGACGGCTCCATGTCAGACAGACCGTACGAATCCGTACTGAATTCGGGATCGTACTGCGTGTCGGGGTCGAACGACCGATATTCGCCAGGTTGTGTACCCGGCCAACGTGCACCACCTCCAAATATCGGACTATTGGGACTTGAGTAATCACCGGAATTCATTTTCTAGTGTAAGTGAAAATGCGAATGAAAATATTACAAATTTTAAAAAAAACAAAAATGCATTGCATCGTCTGCGTCGCCCATAGTGGGCAGACGATGGCGCGGACGATGCCCTATCGTCCGCGCTTCCTCCACGGACTATCTGTCGGGCGAGGACGACGCATCGTCCATCCTCAGGCAGCCTATCGTCCGCCCCACTTTAGGTGCCCTAAGTCGTCTGAAAACGGCTACTATTATTTTTATAAATTAACATTGATTGTTAGAATGCACACTTTAAAAGTAATATATACATCATATCTGTTATGAATTGATTCTGAGAAACAAGATGCGAAGATGGAAGAGAACTTTTGTTTAGAGAATTGTGTGTAAATCTTATTGAAACAACTCAAGGAATCGAGCTATATACAACCGTGAAGAATAAAACCGAAAACTAACTGACTAATCAAAAACAACGGCTAGTAGAAAAAGGACGGCTAGGATCAGAGCTAACTAATCTATCGAGATCCAACGGTTACTGAAGGCCGACGCATTCTTCACACTTTACTTCAAATCCTTAAGCTCGATTAAGCTCACTTCATCCAATCAATGCTGATCAATCACATATAACAACAATCCTCCACCTTGATTGATATTCTTACTCAGCTTTCAGCTTGCAAACACCAACCAACCTTCTGCACAGATCGAACTTCTCCTTCGGTAGAGGCTTTGTCAACATATCTGCGGGGTTGTCATTTGTGTGAACTTTGAACACCTTCACACTCCCCTTTTCAATCCCTTCTCTGATAAAGTGCAGACGTACATCAATATGTTTACTCCTTTCATGATATACCTTGTGTTTAGCCAAACAAATTGCACTATTATTGTCACACCCGATTGAGATAGCACCCATTTCACAACCAAAATCTCCAGCTATCCCCTTGATCCAATAACTTTCCTTCACAGCTGCAGTTAAGGCCATTAACTCTGCTTCAGTAGTTGACAGAGCAACCACACTTTGGAGGCTTGACTTCCAGCTTATAGCTGCTCCAAACATGGTAAAAACATATCCGGATTGTGATCTTCTATTGTCAAGGTTACCTGCAAAATCAGAATCACAAAAACCCACTATAGCATCTCCCTCATACTGATCATCTCTTCTAAACAGAATACCAAGATCCCCAGCCCCTTTCAGGTATCTCATGAGCCATTTTAAAGCACACCAATGCTCCTTTCCATGATTGGACATGTATCTACTAGTCACACTTATAGCTTGAGCCACATCCGGCCTTGTTGAGATCATAGCATACATAACTCCTCCAATGATGTTGGCATATGGGATCTTCTGCATCTCTGCAACTTCATTCTCTGTCTTAGGACTTTGATCTTTGGACAGCTTAAAATGCTGAGCCAATGGAGTACCAGCTTCTTTGGTGTTGCTCATATTGAATCTCTGTAGCAGCCTTGATATATAATCATGTTGTGAGAGCCATATCATCTTTCTTTTTCTATCTCTGATCAGGTTCATACCCAGTATCCTCTTGGCTGGGCCAAGATCCTTCATGTCAAAAGCTGACTTCAAATCATCTTTCACAGTCTGAATTTCATTCTTGCAAGATCCTGCTAGCAGCATATCATCAACATACAGCAAGAGGTATGCAACTGGGACACCATCCTTCTTCTTGATGTATACACACTCATCATAGAGTGATTTCTCAAACCCACAGCTCAACACATGGTCATCAAATCGTTTATGCCACTGCCTACTTGCTTGTTTCAGTCCATAAAGACTTCTTTTGAGTAGACAAACCTTTCCTTCATCTCCAGGGTTCACAAATCCCTCAGGTTGTGACATATATATGGTCTCCTCAAGCTCACCATGTAAGAAAGCTGTCTTAACATCCAGCTGCTCCAACTCCCAATCTCTCTTGGCAACCACAGCAAGCAATATCCTTATGGAAGTATGTTTCACAACTGGACTGAATACCTCATTGAAATCTACTCCATGTTCTTGAGTAAATCCTCTAGCAACTAGTCTTGCTTTGAATCTGATATGCTCTCCATCAACTGATTCGATTTTCTTCTTGAAAATCCACCTGCAACTCACTATCTTTCTGCCTGGGACCCTCTCAACTAGTATCCAAGTCCCATTCTGCATGAGAGACTCAATCTCTTCTATCATAGCAAGCATCCATTTGTCTGATTCCTTGCTATTAATAGCTTCCCTGTAGTTGGCTGGTTCTGAATACTCCACCTCCTCAGCCACACATAGAGCATAAAACAACATTTCAGAATCTGCAAACCTTGAAGGTGGCTTTACATTCTGCCTTCTCTTTCTATCTCTGGCAAGTTGGTAGTTCTCAAGATTTTCTGGTTCTTGTGGCTGCGGATCTGAATTTGTATCTTCAGCACTCCAAGTAGCACTAGGATCAGCATCATCAGTCACTGCACTACTCCCAGCAAGCACCTCAAAACCAGTAACACCATCAATCTGATCAGTATTTGGAGCTTCTTTTAGAAAAGGCATCTGATCCTCCCAGAAAATCACATCTCTGGAGATCACAATTTTGGAGTTTCCAGGTTCTATACACCATAATCTGTAACCTTTAACCCCAGATTGATAGCCTAGCATCACACACCTCTGAGCCCTTGCTTCTAACTTTCCTTGCCTAGTGTGAGCAAAAGCTTTGCAGCCAAAGACTCTTAATCCAGAATAGTCTCCATATGCTCCATACCACCTAAAATCTGGTGTATCACCATTGATGCTTGAGGATGAACATTTATTCATCAACCTCACAGCTGTAGAAGCAGCTTCTGCCCAGAATTTCATCTCCATACCTGCTGATAATAGCATGCATCTGACCCTTTCAATGATGGTTCTGTTTGCCCTCTCAGCTACACCATTTTGCTGAGGATTGAGTGGGACCGTTATGTGTCTCTTTATCCCTTTGCCTCTGCAAAAATCATCAAACTCCCTTGACAGGAACTCCAAGCCATTATCAGTGCGCAAACACTTCAGCACTGCTTCCTTTTCAAGTTCAACCTCAGTGCACCAATCTCTGAATTTGCTAAAGGCTTGTGACTTCTCCTTTAGTATATAAATCCAGATCTTCCTTGAGTAATCATCTATGATACTCATGTAGTATCTGCCACCACCAATAGAATTAGTCTGAGCAGGCCCCCACAGATCAGAATGGGCATAGTCCAATGGCTTAGTTGATGTGTGTTTGCCTTTTGGATATGTCATCTTCTTAGATTTTCCAAGCACACACTCCTCACATCTGAGATGCTCCACCTCCAGCTGAGCCTCCAGAGCCCCAGACTTTGCTAGCTCCCTGATGCTTCTCTCAGCTGGATGACCCAACCTTCTGTGCCATAACTCCAGTCCCTCAGTCACAGAATTGATCTCTGCTTTCACTGGCACCTGCACCTCACCCAGCAAGTAGTATAGACTGGCCACTCTCTCAGCCTCCATCACCACCTTGCTATTCTTGGACACCACCATTCTTCCACCAGCAGAAGAGAACACACAGCCTTTCCTTTCAAGAAGACCAAGAGAAATCAAATTTCTCTTAACTTGAGGTATATATCTTACCTCAGTCAAGACTCTGATGCAACCATCTTGCATCCTCAGCCTTATAGTACCAATTCCCTTTACATAACACACTTGATTGTTTCCAAGAATGACAGTACCTGAGTGCTCCACCAGCTCCTCAAACCATATCAGATTAGAACTCATATGAAAGCTGCAGTCAGAATCCATTATCCAAGATCCACCTATGCCTCCATCAGCCACTGTCAAAATCTGATTCTCCTCACTATCTTCCATACAATCAGTTGCATTCACCATCTTCTCCCCAACTTGTGCCTGTTTCTTTCTCCAAGCATGGCAGTCCTTTTTCAAATGACCTGGTTTTTTACACCAATAACAAGACCGAGTTTCTTTCTTATCAGCCTGACCGGCCTTAGGCATTTCCTGCTGCTTCTTGAAGGGTTTCTTAAATTTTTGATACTTTACATTCAGGCTCTCTGCCATGACAGAGCTAGGACCAGAACCGATTCCCAACCCACTATTATGAAGTTCTTTGGCCCGAATTGCGTTTTGAACCTCCACAAAAGTGATAGCCCTGTCCCTCCCATACAAGATAGCATCACGAAGTTGATCAAAAGATCTAGGTAGAGCATTTAAAAGTAGAATTGCTTTATCCTCATCCCCAATTTTAGCATCAACATTTTCAAGATCATCAATGGCTCTACTAAAATCTTCTAACTGCTCTAACACTCCTCTGCCCTCCAAGAACTTATAAGAATATAATCTTTGCTTCATATACAGGCGATTTGCCAACGATTTTGTGAGGTAAAGATCCTCTAACCTGGCCAGAATACCCGCAGCCGTCGTCTCTTTTGCCACCTCCCTCAAAACCTTGTCGGCGAGGCACAATACGATCGTGCTGTGTGCTTTGGCCTCGATCTCAGCTTGCTTCAACAAAGCTTTGTCATCGAGAACCCCCTTTTCCTTCTGATCTTTCGGTTTTGGGTCCAAGGCTGATGCGAGGCCTTGCTGCGTCAACATCGCCTTCATCTTCATCCTCCAAAGTCCAAAATCGTTGTTGCCCGTAAATTTTTCGGCCTCCAGACGCGCTGCCATCATCAACAAGTTGCAAGAAACCAGAAATCGCACTTGGATTTCAGTTCAGAATCGGAAATAATGCAATTTGTGGAAGAAATCGCTCGTCGCCTCTCGATTCCCACAGACGGCGCCAATTTGTTATGAATTGATTCTGAGAAACAAGATGCGAAGATGGAAGAGAACTTTTGTTTAGAGAATTGTGTGTAAATCTTATTGAAACAACTCAAGGAATCGAGCTATATACAACCGTGAAGAATAAAACCGAAAACTAACTGACTAATCAAAAACAACGGCTAGTAGAAAAAGGACGGCTAGGATCAGAGCTAACTAATCTATCGAGATCCAACGGTTACTGAAGGCCGACGCATTCTTCACACTTTACTTCAAATCCTTGAGCTCGATTAAGCTCACTTCATCCAATCAATGCTGATCAATCACATATAACAACAATATCATCTCTAACGCTACCTAATCTTCGTTGGCCTAAATATCGTTCTTTTCGCCTAATTAATTCATTATACATCATATCATCTCTTACATATACTATTACTCAATAATTATTGTAATTTTTTTTTCTTTTTAATTCAAATTAAACTATACTTGAGTAAGAGGTGAGACCGAGTTCACTATACGCCAACAAAAATCATCATTTACAATTGAAGAGTTACTAGTGTTTGCTCCGATCCATCGAATAGAAACATACATAAAAACATTCAAACACTTGTAATTTGTAAAATTTCTTCAACAAAAATTTAACTTCTTTTTTTGGTAATAGAAGTCGGGTAAATTTGGTATTGTAAGACTTCGATCATACAGAAAAGTTGCATGATTCATAAGTAAAGCATAAATATACTACTACTATTATTCAATGGTTGCAATTTTTTGTTACCGGCCGGTGATAATGACAACACTAGTGAAAAAATCTTTACAATGCGTGATAACTCCTAAATTCGTACTCCTATATATTGTACTGTGTTGAATTACATATTCACACCCAAATTTTATTTTAATTACTATATCGCAAATATATATTCGGAATTTTAAATTTTAGTATACTTAATGAATTTATTATATTTCAATCTAGGCTAGCTGTTTGAGTTATTAACCCAGCTAATTTAAAAGCTTTTAAACTGATCCATCGAGAACACGTAAGAAGGCCGTAGAACTCTATTTTTTTTTATCTAAATAAACAAAAGCTAAAATCTAATTAGTAGTATAATTTTCTTTTTCTTTGCTTGCATCAGTGCAATGTGGAGCCAACCTGACCAAATTAAGTAAAGTGCAATGATAGACACCTAATTAAGGTTAATTAATTGCGATTTTGATTAGTTTAAGTGTTTAAACAAGTGGCCAAATCATTTGTCTTTTTTATCAGTTTTTGTTGGTATTTTTACTTCACTGCAAGTCATTTTCCAGCCGCCGACAGCTACTTTGTTTTTTCATGTACATATATCAAATATATGCCTCTAATTATGATATTAAACACATAATAATCCCACTTAATTAGCGTGCATGCAAAACACAGTTGGTATTTTCTTAACAAGAGTATTTTGTATGATAAAAAAAATCTTACTACTGTAAAGTAATAAGATCAAATGAATAATTTATAGTATGATGTAAATAAGGATGTAGTATTTGTGAAAACTTTTAAGTTATAACCAAATTTATCTCAGTGATGGTTAAATTAACTTGTACAGTCGCACTTACAAAATAATTGGTTTACCAACTGTTCACTTTTTTATATGTTCACAACATATGTTCTATATTTTCGAGTAAATCCAAATAATACCAACAAACTTCCTCAAAGACAAAATTACATACTTAAAAAATTACTTTTTTCCATCTCCTAAAAATAGAAACATTTGAAACGATACGAATTTTAATAGAAAATTGGTAAAGTAAGAGAACTATAGAAAGAAAAATGTGTTAGTTGTAAAAGAGTCTCACTTCATTAAAGAGAAAGAAATATTCTAAAAATGAAAGTTTATATTCTTAGGAGACGCGAGTATAAATTACAGCTTTTGATCATCATGCTCGAGTCAATAACGCATTTAAATTCTCAAAAACTATCCACTAATGTAGTTTCGTGAATTGATTTAGATGTTGTTTACCTTGGTAGTTTTTATTTATTTATTTATTATTTATTTTTATTTTTTTCCTATTTGTGATTATCATATTGTCATAGTGAATGAGGTTGGAAGATAACATATGAATGAATTATTTTTTCTTTATGGTAGTTTTAGATATGTTTTTGTCTATGAAATGCGTGCAGGTTCACGGTGTCGTGTTAAGCAAGGGTGTTCCCTTCTGATCAGGATAGAAATCCCAACCAACCTGAACCTGGCATCAATAAATTCTTCAACCCACTTCTACTGATTAGTATAGTGGAGGTAAGGGTCGAATCCCACAGAGATGGACGCGCTTTGGGTAATTGTGGTGATAATCTGGAGGGGTTTGGTTAGCTACCACGCATGGGTTGAGATTCTATCTAGACAGGAATTAAAGGTGGTACTCTATTGACTGGGTGGCGTGAAAGTGATTGACATACAGCTGTGTACGTGAGAGTGGGGACACAGTGTTAAGGGACATGTGGAAAGTAGTTAGTTACTATAAAAGGCTAAACGGAATATCAGAGAAAATGTGGTGGTTTGGTGGCGGCACTGTCAGGTCTGTAGGGTACCAGCAAGAAAAGTAAAGGACAAAAGTAAAAAGTAACTAAAAAATAAAAGTGGTCCCAAATTTGGATGTGGATGTTGTCTTCTCCAACAAGTATGCATAAAATCAAACAAACTCAGATTCCATGGATGACACTTATAGATTAATAACTTCACAATTCAGATCCACAAATTAACACTCTAAAATTCGAAGATTAATCGAGTGAAATCAAGAATTACACTTACTGGGCGACATGCAAGGTGACAGAATTCACGTAAACTCGGATTTCGCACTTAATCACTTCGGAAACTAAATCTAAACAACAAACTTAACTAACAATCTCAGATCGAGCAACTCCAAATGAAATCATGCTTTCAACACTTAGAAATTACCGCGACAACTAGATCTAAGCTACCTAGGCAGAATGAAACAAATTCAAACCGAAAGAGATGCATAAAAACAACTTCATTGCATAAAACGTTTGGATCCCAACAAAACACTTCAAAAGATAACAAGTACTGAATATGCAACAGATCCAACGAAAGAAAAACAAGTAAAGATTAACTAGGAAAGCGAGTAAAGATTGTTTTACCACTCCGGGCGATGAAACTGCTACGACTACGAAATGAACTGGCTGGAACGATGGAATGCGATTCTCCGGTGGACTTATGGAACTTCAGGTGACCATGGCTGTGGTGAGGGACGAGAAGAATTTAGGCGATGCTGAAGGAATTTATCTACCGAGAGAGAAAATGCTAACTAAGTGTGAATGTCCCTCTCTCTCTCTCCAAGTGACTTCCTTTTATAGGGAGGTTTGCCCTTGCTTTTTAGGGTAGACTCTCTTCGTGAAATGACTATTTTGCCCTTGTTTGTGGTTGATCCTTCCCAGCAATCCTTCTTTTCCATCTCGAGCTTTTTTGGCATGCATCCTGGTCAGTATTGCACTCTTCTGGCGCTCTTTTCACCTGAGTTGTTCGAACCCTTTCATACTAACTGGTACCATTTTCCTGCACACTTTAGCAACTATTTTGCAGATATAATCCAATTAAGCACGCTATACTGACCAGTAACCAAGGCCTAAAATGCGACTTATCAGTCTATTTGTTGATTTTCTTACCATTTTGTACATTTATTTAATTTTTTTCTAAACTACTTGTAACGTTACTATGCTGTACGACAATATTTGGCCCTTGCTCGCCACTCCCATCACCTCATCATTTTGTACTCAATCGAAAAATAAGGATCATGCCTTTCTCCTTTAAACAATTTATTTACAAAATTGTATGCATCCGTTACTTGACACATTAACAAAATGTGCAATTGGATTATTTCAAACATGAAGAAATATCAAGGCAAAAATGTGACCCGATAAGTACAAACTTAGTTTCGTGTTTAGACTAGTACGTTATCTTCTTCATTTATTCAACTTTCTAAAGTCAAACAAACATTTATAAATAATTTGAAATTAAACAAATGTTTGTAATTCAGCTCAGAATCTTTACTTGAAGACACAGATGTACGAAATCGCAAGTAGTCAAGTGAGACAAAAAAATTAATTTATGCATCTATATTTGATTTTTAAGTGAATGAATCCTGTATCTTATCAAACCTTGCCATTGTTTCTTTATGCATTTGAGATCATATATTTATTTCAATATGTGTCACGTTCAATTATTCACATCAATAATGTTATGTCGCACATGCAAGTAGTATATATTCTTTTACATAAAATAAAAAGGGCAATAGTTAACTTAATAGCATTCACAATTGGGCGCCCTATAGTCCGTCCTATAGATCGATTATTCACATCAATAATGTTATGTCGCACATGCAAGTAGTATATATTCTTTTACATAAAATAAAAAGGGCAATAGTTAACTTAATAGCATTCACAATGGGGCGCCCTATAGTCCGTCCTATAGGGCGCCCTATGCTCCGCCACATCAGCATTTTATCCTACTACCCTTTCACCTGCAGTGGGATGCCCTATAGGCTGCCCTATAGTCCGCCCTAAACATTTTATTTATTTGAATATTTAAAACACTACAAAAATTGGAAAAAAAACTACAAATTCTCAATGGCGGTTACGGTCCCAAACTTCTTCAATCATGTCGTTCATGAGCTAAGCATGGTCTTGTTGGCTGCGCATTGAGGCCTATCTAGATAGAACCTCATTGTAGCCCATCGATAATCCTCGAACGTGGGGCGGGGTCGTCGTGTTGGAGCTAGATCCAGCTTCATCATCGCCCCAATCGGTGACTCTTCCATCTTCGTGTTTGACTATCATGTTATGCAAGATGATGCACGCATACATGACATCGGCGAAGACTTCCTTGTACCAGAAATGCGCCGGACCTTTCACTATTGCCCACCGCACTTGGAGCACACCAAATGTCCGCTCCACATCCTTCCGCGCAGCCTCCTGCTTTTGCGCAAATAAAACTCTCTTGTCACCCATTGGGCAGCTGATCGTCTTCATAAAAACAGGTCACCTTGGTTTTATGCCATCGGCCAGGTAGTACCCCATATGATATTGGCGTCCGTTGGCAGTGAACTCGATGGTCGATCCGTTGCCATTGCATTGCTCGGTGAAGAGGTTGGATGAGTTGAGGACGTTGATGTCGTTGTTCGACCCCGCTACACCGAAGTAAGCATGCCAGATCCAGAGCCGATGTCAGTGACGGCTTCGAGGATCATCGTCGGGTGGCTGCCCTTGTATCCGCTAGTAAATTGGCCTCTCCACGCCGTCGGGCAATTCTTCCACTCCCAGTGCATACAATCGATTCTCCCTAGGATTCCAGGAAATCCGTGCGCCATCTCGTGCATCTTCATCAGGGCTTCATCAGGGCCTGGCAATCCACAACAGTCGGCTTTCGCAAATATGTGGTGCTATAAGCCTCCACAACTCCCCTACGAAAATTCTTCAGGCACTCGCGGCCGGTTGTCTCCCAGACGTGAAGGTACTCGTCGAACATGTTCGCCGTGGTGCCGTAGGCCAACTGCCGAAGCGCAACCGTGCACTTATGCAATAGCGTAAGTCCGGGTCTGCTGATGCCATCTTCTCGATACTGGAAGTATTCATCGCTTGCCTCCATCCTTTGGGCAATGCTGAGAAAAAGATCTCGCCGCATTCTAAAACGGTGGTGAAAAACCGTCGGGCCCCACCGTGGTTGCTCGGCAAAATAGTCTGCGAACAGACGTTGGTAAGCTACGTCGTGCTCTTGGCGGAAAAACTTCCGACGTCGAATCGGCCTCGTGATCTGCTCCGCCTGGACCTGCTCCGCCGCTTCACGCTCGCACTCCATTTTGGCCAAGCATTCCGCCGCAGCCTCATGAACGCAATCGAACAAGGCCCGAGTCAAGGCCCGAGTAATGCCCTCCGAGGTACTCCAGTCGTCGTCGGGTCTCATTTTTTTTAGTGAGAAAGATTGGAAGAGAAATATTTGTGTGTGGAGAAAGTGAGAGATGGGAGAGAAAATTTGGTGTGGAAAAATGAATGAGAAATGAGGTTTAAATAGATAAGAAATTAAAAAAATAAAAATAAAATAAAAAAGGAAAACGCGTTGCATCGTCCGCAGTATCGTCCGCGTGACCGGTAGTGGGGCGGACGATACCGCGGATGATGCGTGTTCCGATGCATCGTCAGCATAGCTACAGTGGCGGACGATAGCCCGCCCGATGCATCGAGCGGACTATCGTCCGCCCCACTGTGGATGCTCTAAGTAACATGAAACAAATTATATAGTCAAGTAGTTTCGACGTTCTCGACTTGCTTCGGAGTGTTTGTGCCTTCGCTATTGGTTTTTTTATGGTACTCTTATCGGTTGTCGTGTCAAATTTTCCCTCACTGATTTTGTTAATTTAAGCATTTTCTTTACATTCGAAAAATAAATTATTATGTATTTTCTCTGTCCATCATTTAAAGTGATATGTCATTTTAGTTTGTTCACGATCTATAGAACCATTCACTTTGTTCTACTTTTAGTATGCGAACATCACATTCCAGTAACTATTTATACACACAATTAATTATAAAAACTAATACTCCCTCCGACTCATAAAAATAAGATCCTTTATCATCTGTCCCATAAAAACATCTCATTTTCATTTATGAAAAATTCTCTCAAACTCATTGTTCATATACATCAATTTATTTAAACTTACGCCACTAGGGTCGGCCATTAAACATTAATAATAATATGGGTCTCAATATCTACTAACACTATTTTAACTATTTTTTCCCTCAATATCTCTTATTTTAGCAATCATACATTAATTCTTGTGCCGTCTCAAATGTCATTATTATTTTTTGGACGGAGGGAGAACTAAAATGGATCTCACATTCCACTTATTTTCTCTTTTTACTTTTCTTCACAAGGTTAAATAATTTCTTAAAATTCTTCCTAAATTAAAAGTGATCTTTAAATGGTGGACGGAGGGATTAGTGAGGTAAGTCATAATTATTAACTTTGCTGGTTCTAGAGCTTTCCAAAACCAAAATGTGTTTCTAATTTCTAGGTATTTTTTGAAAATGAAATGATATTTCACGTGAAACCATTTTCATCTTTCTTGAAATATTTAAGACCAGACAAATTATAGGAGCTAAACTATTAGGAGAAATCGACGTGTCGGTGGGCCCTACGAATTGATAGATATTAGCTGTAGTGAAAACTATATTTTTAAGGGTGTGTACATCTCATTTAGAGCATTCACATCTGTGCTCTTGCCAATGAGCACGGATATGTGCCCAGATCCACTTTTACTCTCTGCTCTTAGACCATATTTATCAGCAACCCCCAACTCAATCCAACCATCCACTTTTTCAATATTTAATTCATTTATATCTTCTCCACATCATCTTCCACATCATTAATATTCATCCAACCCAAACACACATATTTTCATGGTTTATCAATGACCACCCAACCACACTATTATATATTTATTTTTATATTATTTTTTAATACTATTATTATTACATGAAATACTTATTATTGTAAATTTATCAAAAAACGTAATAAATGACAAACTAAAAATTATAAAAACAAACAAATAAAAAACATAAATTACAATCATTGAAACACAAAATTGAAAATACATAATTGGTGCTCATACATAAGATGAAAACTAGACATTTAATTGCAATTGCCGAATTTTGCCCATGTATGCGCAACCAAATCGTTTAGCAGAGCTTTGTGAGCAAATAAAAAATACAATAAATGACAAATTAAAAAGTATAAAAATAAACAAATAAAAAATTAAAATTATTATATTGAAATACGCAATTGAAGATACGTAATTGGTGCTCAAAACATATGGTGAAAAATAAACTATAAAAAAACAAGAAATTATATGAAAGAAGAAGGATTATATATGGAGAAACATGAAAAAAATTCCTAATGTAAAAGTATAGCAAATGTGGTCTCTATTTGTAAAGGATAAAAAATTATAAATTTTGATATAATTTTTTAACATAACATGTAAAAGATATTTAAATTTTAAATAAAATATTTATCAACCAATGAGATTGTACCATTTGACACCATCTCATTGGTTGAAATAACAAAAGAGGAAGGAGACCCCTTGTCTCATTTCACCAACCGGCCGACCGAGGTCGAAGTGAGAGAGAGAGACCATCACTTTAATTTTTATTTATTTTTAAATAAAAAAAGATGACATGGCACCCAATCAGGTCATTGATAAACTTAGTCTTAGGCAAGAGCACAACACCCACATCCGTGCTCTTCCGCAAGGACATGCTTAAGGGTCCCACCATTGTATTATTCAATTTAAATAAAAACATTTCCACAATATTAAAATGCATTAAAAATAACCGGAATAATATTACAAATTACAAAAAAATTAAAAATTACATAATTAAAACCCTAAAAATTAAAATTTTCTTCATTAAAGTCTTAAAAATTAAAAATTACATAATTTAAATCCTAAAAATTAAAAATTACATAATTAGATTCATAAAATTAAAAAAAAAACCCACTACTCGTGGCCGAATTTCGCCCAAATGAATGATGAATGTGTGTATTTATAGATGATTTTGGGATTAAATTTTTTTAAAAAATTTCAAAAAAATGGTAATAAAATCTGTATATTTTTGGGAATCCAAAAATATATATTTTTTAAATTTTTGGTATTATTTTCAATTTTTTTAAGAAAAAAGAAAAAAAGAAAATGTCAACGGCCAATAGAAACGCGCCACATCGCCCTACTCGCTGGCACGAACGTGCTCTTAGCTAAGAGCAGCGCCGTGCCAGCGGCGGATAGCGGTGTCGTGCCTCTAGCACGGACGGACGGACAGCGGTGTGCTCTCCGCTGTGGATGCTCTTACTCCCTCCGTCTGCCATTAGGTGTCTCATTTCTTGGCAGCACGGATTTTAAGAAATGTTAAAAAAAAAGTTGGTGGAAAAAAAATAGTGGAATAGGAGTCTTACTTATATATATTAGTTTTAAATAAAATGTGAGTGAAATGAGTTAGTGGAAGGTAGACCCTATTACCAATTCTGGTAAAAGTGAACTCAGACTCCTATTCGCGGACAGACTAAAATGGAAAAACGGGACTCCTATTCGCGGACGGAGGGAGTAGATAAGAACAAAATTATTTTATAAAAATGTTTTTTTTGTTTTCCATTTCTATTGTGGTGTTTGAATTGATGGTATGTTATCTATAGTCCTTAATATCATATGTTTGGTTTGTTATTTAAAGTTACACTATAGTAGGAAATTCCAAACCTATCCTCTGACTTCTTTTATATTTCCAAGACTGAGGGTTATATTAGTAAATTCCACGTAATTTAAGATTGATATAGTGTTGCACATATTATTATCCCTCAATTTTCCATGATAATAAAATATCATTTTTCAGCTTTAATTCAACGGACATTTGCCCATTGAATGGGCCACACTAAAAATTTAACCAAAATATCAAATACTAGATTAGACCATTAAATACATGGGTGAATCTACCCATTCAAAAACACCCTAAATACTACTATTACAATAGTTTGAAATGCTGATGACATATTAATGGTTAATGGCAAATGTAAATTTTAAAAAAAATTAATAAGTTAGTGAATATTTGGTCTTATACTCCAAATTAATTTTGAAATAAAACTCAATTAGATTTTAGTTTATCTCACATATACATTTTGGTGAATAAGACCACATCTAATACCCGTAAAATCTAACATAACATTCAAGCATGCATCTATATAAGAAATAGGAGTATAAGCTATAGCTATATGATTATGATATCTTTCTAATAACAATATCTGCAAATAACCATCGTTTATTAACAAATAGTACATACCTTATTATCTCCTTAGGCCATCCACAATAGAAATAGCCCAGCAATAGCCTAGCCACAAACTTCTCCTGCCACATCATCAACACTAAAAATCCTCCTGCCACATCATAAATAGCCCAGCCATAGCCTAGCCACATCATAAATAGCCCAGCCACATCAATAGCCACATCACTCAAAATTATATAAAACAAATAATTAACAATCACACAAAATACGCAATTTAATTTACGATACATATACGAGAAAATTCAATAATATTATTAAAATTTAAAAAGTACATTAATTAAAAAAAATTACATAATTAACAAAATAAACTACTGCCGTGCAGTCCTCCGCGCCCATAACTTTTCAATTAAATCCTTTTGGAGTCGAATATGAGCCTCCGTTTGGCGCATGTCGGCATGTGCTTGGAGGCGGTCGTCTTCATCGTGAGGTACCCCACTCCGTACGTTGGGGGCGGCCACGCCGTGGCTTGGACCGGCTTCATTATCATCGTTGGCCCAATCAGTCAGTTGTCCACCTTCATCTTCGACAATCATGTTGTGCATGATAATACATGCGTACATTATATCTACAATGCAGTCGACATGCCACAAACGCGTTGGCCCATTAACTGCCGCCCATCGAGACTGGAGCACACCAAATGCGCGCTCCACGTCCTTGCACGCCGACTCCTGCCGTGCCGCAAAGTAGGCCTTCCGCTCATCTGATGCGCATCGGATCGTCTTCACAAAGACGGGCCACCAAGGGTATATCCCATCCGCCAAGTAGTAGCCCATATCATGTCGGTTGCCGTTGGCGACAAAACTGATGGCCGGACCGACACCCTGACACTGCTCGTTGAAAAGTGGCGACAAGTTGAGGACGTTGAGGTCGTTGTTCGAACCGGTAATCAGCTACGGCCTCGAGGATCATCGTGGGATTCTTTCCCTTGTAGCCGGTAGTGTACATCCCTTCCAGGCGGCGGGGCAGTTCTTCCACTCCCAATGCATACAATCTATGCTGCCTAACATCCCTGGGAACCCATGCTGTTCCCCGTGCATCCGCAGCAGATCCCGGCAGTCATCAGGGGTAGGGCTTCGAAGGTACTGATCACCGAATATTTCAATCACGCCCTGATAGAAATACTTCATACACTCCAGGGCAGTCGTCTCACCGATGTGGAGGTACTCTTCCCACATGTCTGCAGCGCCTCCGTAGGCCAACTGTCGGATTGCCGCAGTGCACTTTTGAATATGAGTGTGGCCGGGTCTGCCAGACGCATCGTGCCTAAAGCGGAAATACAGATATCGTTGCTCTAATCCGTTAACAATACGCATAAACAGGGACCTGCGCATCCTAAAACGGCGCCTGAAAAGGTTGGCGTTGAACCGCGGCTCCTGTGCGAAGTAGTCTTCGTATAGGCGCTAATGTGCAGCTACGTGATCACGATCAATCACCGCTCGGCGGTGTACCACTGGTCGAGGTCGAGGTACCGCCGGCTGCAAGGCCCTCTGCATCCATTGATCAATCTCATGGTTCGTATAGGCCTCTAGCGCTTCGTTCATTATACGCTCGTACTCCTCAGCATCCCCACCACTCCCACCACTACCACCGGCGTTACTCATTTCTAGGTGTTGATCTTGTACAGAAATTAAGATAGAGACAGTACTCGTTAATACAAGTGGTGCGAATGAAAATGACGGGCAAGTCGCGTATATATAGTGTTTCGGAAACAAAAAAAAAATTAAAAATTCGCGCTAGGCGGTGCGCTAGGCGATCCGGACGCTGCAATAGCTCCTAGCGGATCGCCTAGCGCACCGCCTAGTTCCACGGAACCGCCGAGCGCTAGGCGGTTTTTTTTCGCGAAAATCGCTGGGCGGCTGCAATAGACCGCCTAGCGCCGGCGCTCGGCTAGGCGTTGTGCTAGGCGCTATTGTGGATGCTCTTAGTATCCAATATTGTATTCAAGCATGCATTCAAATGCATATCATACTTAAACCTTGGGCTCGTTAATATCTAAACTGAACTCAAGAAAAACAATTTTACAATAATTTGATTTAAATACAAGATAATAACAAAAAAATAATACTCCATTAGAATAATAAGTTTGGTATGATGGTACAATTTTCTAGCTAGCCCAACATTGCACACCATTTACATGTCACATATTGATTTAAATACGAGTTGATAACAAAAAATAATAATCCAACTATCATTAGTTCACAATCTCAGTCATCGACGTGGAATCTACGTGTCAAACATAAAAACATCCGACACCTGTACAAATCAAACACCTCATGAACTAAAAGTCTAAAACTCATCTATAAATATCGTTGCATTCCTCCATTTCTGCCGATCCATCGATTGCCCTTCTCCCTCTCTCATCCTCATCGATCTATATCTCTCTCTCTCTCCACACACACACAACACGCAGTAGGCGGCGTGTCTCTCACCTTTCTCGATTTTTTCTTACCTCCATCCCAAAATCTTCTCCTACTTCAATTGATTTCATAGAGATTTTGGGGTAATTTTCTTATTCGTAAAAAAAATCCGAATTTTTAGATTTTATTGTTGAAGATGAAGGACAACAAGGCAAACCCATTGCGTCTCTCTTCCTTAAATCACATCTCCCTCGTTTGCAAATCAGTCGAACAATCCGTTGATTTTTACCAGAATGTTCTTGGCTTTGTTCCTGTGAGAAGGCCTGGTTCATTTGATTTTGATGGAGCTTGGTAATTATTTAATTAATCAATCAATTCACCCAAAAATATTTGCTGAAATTGAATATTTATTTTTGTTTTGGCAGGCTGTTTGGTCACGGGATTGGGATACATCTACTGCGAGCAGATGATCCTGAAACAATGCCTAAGAAAACTGTGATTAATCCCAAGGATAATCATATCTCTTTCCAGGTAGCTGAATTGATTCCATAATTCTTCATATTTTTTAGCAAATTGAATAAGTTTTTTGGACTATTAATTGATTGATCACAGTCATCACATAAAAAAAAGATGAACAGAGGAATGTCCATTTTCAACATTATCAATCACAATCATAACTAAAATTGAATAAAAATATTATAAAGTTTAATTTGATGACAGTGCGAGAACATGGCGATGGTGGAGAAGAAGCTGATGGAAATAGGGATTGATCTGGTGCGGCAGAGAGTTGAAGAAGGCGGGGTGTACGTGGACCAGCTGTTCTTCCATGATCCCGACGGTTTCATGATCGAGATATGCAACTGCGACAACATCCCGGTTATACCATTGGCTGGGGAAGTTGTACGCTCGTGCTCGAGGGTGAACCTGCAGCTGGGCCCGCAGCAGCCGCAGCCGCAGCAGATCCATCTCCCCGTGGTACAACCTTAGAAACCAGCAGCTATGTTAGGTGGGTTGTACGTCATCGACGTTATTAGAAATGTGATTTGGCCCACCTGTTTTTTGTCTGTTTGTAATCTTCTTCACTTTGGTGGTTGTCTTTTTTTTTTTGTATTTGGCTGTAATAATAAGATGCTTTTGATCTCTCTTTGATCAAGTTAGGAGTTCCATTTTCACTATTTCTCTTTTTTAGTCTCCTTAGACCATCCAGTGGGGCGCCTTATAGTCCGTCCTATAGGGTGCCCTATGCTCCGCCACATCAGCATTTTATCCACCTATCCATTCACCTGTCGTGGGATGCCCTATAGGCCGCTCTATAGTCCGTCTTATACTTCGCCCTAAGCATTTTATTTATTTGAATATTTAAAACACTACAAAAATTAGAAAAAAAAAACTTCATTTCATTGAAAGTTCAAACATTGCAGTACGAAATAAAAAAAAAGTACAAATTCTTAATGGCGGTGACGGTCCCAAACTTCTTCAATCATGTCGTTCATGAGCTGAGCATGGTCTTGTTGGTTGCACATTGAGACCTGTCTAGATAGAATCTCATTGTAGCCCATCGGTAATCCACGAACGTGGGGCGGGGTCGCCGTGCTGGAGCTAGATCCAGCTTCATCATCGCCCCAATCGGTGACTCTTCCACCTTCGTGTTCGACTATCATGTTATGCAAGATAATGCACGCATACATGGCATCGGCGATGACTTCCTTGTACCAGAAACGCGCCGGACCTTTCACTATTGCCCACCGCGCTTGGAGCACACCAAATGCCTGTTCCACATCCTTCCGCGCAGCCTCCTGCTTTTGCGCTAATAAAACTCTCTTGTCACCCATTGGGCAGCTAATCGTCTTCACAAAAACAGGTCACCTTCGGTATATGCCATCGGCCAAGTAGTACCCCATATGATATTGACGTCTGTCTGCCGATGCCATCTTCCCGATACTGGAAGTATTCATCACGTGCCTCCAACGTTTGGACAATGTTGAGAAAAAGATCTCGCCGCATTCTAGAACGGCGGTGAAAAACCGTCAGGCCTCATCGTGGTTGCTCGGCGTTGGTGAGCTACGTCGTGCTCGCGGCGGACAAACGTCCGACGTCGAACCGACCTCGGGATCTGCTCTGCCGCTTCACGCTCGCGCTCCATTTCGGCCAAGCATTCCACCGCACCTCATGAACGCAATCGAATAAGGTCCGAGTCAAGGCCCGAGTAATGCCCTCCGAGGAACTCCAGTTGTCGTCGGGTCTCATTTTTTTTAATCAGAAAGATTGGGAGAGAAATATTGGTGTGCGGCGAAAGTGAGAGATGGGAGAGAAAATTTGGTGTGGAAAATGGAATGAGAAATGTGGTTTAAATAGATAAGAAATTGGAAAATAAATAAATAAATAAAGGAAAACGCGTTTCACCATCCGCGGTATCGTCCGCGTGACCCGCAGTGGGGTGGACGATGCATCGGGCAACGTCCGCATGGCTACAGTGGCGGACGATATCCCGCCCGATGCATCGGGCGGACTATCACTGTGGGTGCTCTAAGAGCATTCACAAAGGAGCACTCTATAGCCTGCTCTATATCAATTTATAGTCCTCCATGTCAGCATTTTATACTCCTATTCATTTATCTGCAGTCGGGTGCCTTATAGCCCCTATCCTTTTAACAATTGTTATGTATTTATATTTACTTTTATTAGTATTTTAATATAATAAAATTGCAAAATAGTATATATATAAATTCAAGACTACAATTTTAAAATTTTCATTTTATTTTAAAAGTTGAAAGAGTACAATACGAAATATTTAAAAAATCTACAATTTGAACGGCAATTAATTGACCAAATTTCTCCTACCATGTTGCACATGAAGCGAGCATGGTCTTGTTGGTTGTGCATTCAGACGTGTGCCGCTAGAACCTCATTGTAGCCCATCGGTAATCCTCGAACATGAGGCGCGGTCGCCACACCAGAGCTAGGTGTAGCTTCCTCATCGCCCCAATCGGTGACTCTTGTACCTTCATCGTCGACTATCATGTTATGCAAGATGACGCACGCACACATGACATCGGCGATGACATCATTGTACCAGAATCGAGCCGGACCTTGCACTATTGCCCAACGTGCTTAGGGCACACCAAATGCCGCTCCAATCCTTTCGCGCAGCCTCATGCCGTTGAGCAAATAAAACTCTTTTCGTATTCGTTGGGCAGGTGATCGTCTTAACAAATACATGCTACCTCGAGTATATGCCATCGGCCAAGTAGCACCTCGTATGATGTTGGAGTCCATTTGCAGTGAACTCGATGGTCAGGCCGTTGCCATTGCATTCCTAGGTGAAGAGATGCGATCTGTTCAGTGCGTTGATGTCATTGTTCGACCCGGCCATTGTTCGACCCGGCCACATCGAAGTAAGCATGTTAGATCCTGAGCCGATGGTCAGCGATGGCTTTGAGGGTCATCGTCAGGTGGTTGCCCTTATATCCACTAGTAAATTGGCCTCTACATGTCTTCAACTCCCAGTGCATACAGTCTATGCTTCCCAGTATTCCAGGAAATCCGTGCACCCTCTCGTGTAAGTTCATCATGAACTAGCAATCGGCACCAGTGGGCCTTCGCAAATATGTGTTCCGGAAAGCCTCCACGACTCCCCTGCAAAATTTCTTCAGTCTCTCGCGGCCAGTTGTCTCCCTGACATGAAGATAATTGCCAAACATGCCTGTCGTGGTGTCGTAGGCCAACTGACGGAGCGCAACCGTGCATTACTGCAACGATGACAGTCTAGGTCTGCCGATGCCATCAGGCAGATACTGGAAGTATGTATCGCGTGCCTCGAACATGTGAACAATGCGCAGAAAAAGATCCCGCCGCATTCTAAATCGGCGGTGAAAAACCGTCGTGCCCCACTGTGGTTCATCAGTAAAATAGTATGTGAACAGACGTTGGTGAGCTACGTCATGCTCGCGGTGGACAAAGGTCCGACGACGGATTGGTCTTGGCCTTGGGACCTGCTCCGCCTGTTCATGCTCCATTTCGGCCAAGCAATCGGCCGCGACCCTATTCACGCCTAAGTCAAGGCCTGAGTAACACCCTCCAAGGTACTGAGATGATCGTCTGGATTCATTCTGATTAAGTGAGAGAGAATTGAGTTAGGGAAAGAAAGATTGGTGTGAAAAATGAATGGAAAAGATGTATATTTATAAATAAGAAAATAAAAAAAAACACGTTACATCGTCTGAATCTATCGTCCGACTCTTAGGCCACGGACGATTGATCAGGCACGCCATAAGGGATTTGCATTGTCCGCCCACCTAAAGTGGTGCGCCTTTAAGGGATTTGCTCTAATGCTTCTTTTTTCCATTTGGCACAATTGGTTTTGCTAGATCATGGTTAAGCAGGGGTGGTTTTTTTAGTTTGTATTTTTTAGAAACATGCATGTTTATGTTTATGCTTTGACGTGGCTTTAAGAATTTTTGGCGAATTTTTGGCCTCTTGGGTGTGCATGTTTGTTTAAATGGTTTGTAGTTAATATTCGAATTATTTTGTAGGAGTATTATATAAGTGTATTTTGGATAATAGTAAGTTACTAGTTACTACTATTATGGAACAAACACTTTTAAAATGGAATTCATGTTTCACTATTTTTTTCAACTCATGGTATTTCTTAAAAGTCTATGTCTCAAGAGCTAAATTTAAATCAGAACTAGAATTGCCGATATCGAAATTGTGAAAAATCTTCTTTGTTCGGTTCCAATTTTAATTTTCTTTGAACTAAAATGTACTAGAACTTAAAGAAAACCTTGGATCTTCAAAAAAAGATATGGAAAAATGTTACGATCCCTATATCTTAGGATTCCCCAAATATTTAGTTATCTTTTTATTCCCCATATCTTTCCATATATAATTTTCTTATTGAGTAAGTTAGGGTTTAGTATTATAAATAGGGAAGAATGTAACTATTTTATGCAGTCAATATCTATGAAATTAACGTGAATTGGCTCAAATATTTGTGCAATACTCTACAAACTTTCAATACTGCCGACGGAGGGAGCCTCCGCGCCAGTCTCTCAGTTTCAGCCGCCGACCCCATCGATCGGGGCGCCGGAATTGGTGTGTTGCGTACGTAGTCAGCGAGGATCCTTCGTTAAGAGAATCGTGCTCTTAACAACTGGTGTCTTTCATTGGAACTCTCCATGGACGACAACGCTCAAGTGTTGATTGGTGACACATCGCGGCGTTTCAAGGCGGGCGGCCGACGCAGCGAGAGCAACCCACGGCTGCCCCATCGCGATACATCGGAGGGCAGCAATGCACAGCGTGCCGCTGCAGGGGCGGGCGATCTTTCGCCCCAAGACGTGGAATTGATCCTAGCACGTTTCGATCTGTTGGAGTTTAGATTGGATTCGATGGAGAGGCGGGTCGATAAGTTAGAGGCAATCGATCGACGTGTGACAAAATTGCAGGCATCAAAAGCAGCGTATCGACGTTACTCGTCCAACTACGATATTTCTCCCTATCAGCAACCTACTCGTTTTCGCCCCTGCCATGAACAGCCTCCCGGTGGGCCGCCACCGCAACGCTCACCCCCAAGTTGTTGGCCCGCACAGCGGCGTCGGCACGCCTCCGAGAGGCAGCAGCAGACACACGCTTATAGGCAGCAACACGAACCTGTTGTGGCACATATGGAGCCCCTCAATCGGTTTAGCAATTCCCCGGCAGCCACCACCCAAAGCCGATCCTGCCACGAGCAGCCCACTGTTGTGCTACAGCCGCTGCTCAGTCCGACAAGTCTCCAATGCTCACCAATACCACCGATGGCATCTGCTGCTGTCCCACCTCCCTCCTTGCATCTACCAAGTACCCGCCCGACTACGCAGCTTGTTTCTTGTGAAGAGATGCACTTGGGAGTTGAAGGTGATTCACAAGTGTTAAATCAAGGGGACTTGCAGCTCAACGGGATGAAATTAGTAGATGAAGAATTGTGTTATGAAACCGAATTGATTATTCCCATCCACCATTCTTCAAGTCTTGATCAAGAACTCGATGCTCATCACAAAACGGAAGAAAATAGTTCCTTGAACTGGATGTGTAGTTTTCTTGATGAGGTTGATGAATCAAAATCATCCCTATTAAATGATAATCATGATAAGGCCACTAGTGATAATGATGAGTTCACAGAGATGGAATGTCATTCTGTGAAGATAAGTGATGAGTCAGATTTGCAGGGGGATAGTTCACAGCAGAAGTATTTGGACTCTGATGATGATTATGAAGATGATAGAGTAGATGGTGAAGGGAGGCGTTCCCACAACATCACTACTGCAGAGCTCCCGCGGTTAAAAGTCCTTGTGCAGCGTTTCATGGAGGACAAGCAGTTTGGGGGACGTAGGACTGATGCTGACGTCGGGAGTCGGTGCATGATCCGGAGCCTCCTCCAAGTCCCAGCCATCAAGGATGATTTTGTGAAGACGAAGGCGAGAGAGGAGAGAGACGGCGTAGAAATGATGGTGATCTTGTTCCAAGTCGCATTCGATCCAGGAGGTGACGTTTCAATGCTTGTGTTATCGTCGACTTTGCTCGTGGGTCCGTGGTTCCCACCTTGAGGACAAGGTGGATTTTAACCGTGGGGGAGTTGTTACGATCCCTATATCTTAGGATTCCCCAAATATTTAGTTATCTTTTTATTCCCCATATCTTTCCATATATAATTTTCTTATTGAGTAAGTTAGGGTTTAGTATTATAAATAGGGAAGAATGTAACTATTTTATGTAGTCAATATCTATGAAATTAACGTGAATTGGCTCAAATATTTGTGCAATACTCTACAAACTTTCAATACTGCCGACGGAGGGAGCCTCCGCGCCAGTCTCTCAGTTTCAGCCGCCGACCCCATCGATCGGGGCGTCGGAATTGGTGTGTTGCGTACGTAGTCAGCGAGGATCCTTCGTTAAGACAATCGTGCTCTTAACAAAAAATCTTGAAAATTTGATTAAAAAAAAGACCGACAATATACTAGTTGATTTGAACAGAAAATGATAAAAGTGGAAGGTGACAAATTTTTGGAGACAAACGAAAATGATAAAAAGGTGACAAATTTTTAGATAAGGAGGGAGTAGTATTTTAGTTAGTTTATACTCGAATTGCGGGATAATTGGGTGTGAATTAATCGGACTAGAATTTTATTAGGCTACAAATTTGAAACCCTAAACCAAAACGTTCAAATCAGGCTACAAACTAGATTACTAATTAAATATTTTGTGTATAAAAGAGATTTTTTTTTGCATAACGGTACTACGGTATACCGTACCGTACTTCGGTATACCATAAAAGTACGGTATACCGCAATAACGGTATCAAAAATTAACGATACCAAATTTTCGGTATACCATTATGCAGTATACCGAAACTTCGGTATGGTATCGGTACGATATTTTATCGTACCGTAGTTTTCGGTAAGGTATGCGGTAAGGCTTCGACCCTATAGATGACCACTTCCTTTCAGTTGATTTTGAGACACACAATCTTGTGCCGGTCCAGGCTATGATCGGTCTGTTCATCTTTTGGAAGAAGATCCGCCGACTCCCAAACGCCGCCGGCTAACTTGAAGGCTGCATCCAGAATTGGTAAAGACTTTGTGACTAGGATCTAATTACTCATTGTAAAGTTTTGCAATACAAGTGGAGTAGTATATTATTTCTGGATATATTTTTAAGTGTCTTTACCCTTGCATAAACTAATTCTATCAAATTTCAAAAGTCTTTCATTTTTAGTTCTTTATATTTTAAATAACTTCCAAAATAAAAAATGAAGTAACTTATTATATTAAAAAAAATTCAATAACAATAAGCTAGACTCATTAATCATATAAACAAATACTGGAGTATATAAATATAAAAATAATATACATTCAAAGCTGTCATTCTTAAAAAACAAAGTTTAGTACTTCAAATATGACAAATCTAAGTCTAAACAACAAAATTAAATGATTCAATATTCAAACATTTTGTTGGTGGGGTGATAGATGATAGATTCAGTTGTGTTTTAGCCACGGAGGCATCCGCAGGTGTTAGGCTGGGCTTGATTCGTAGCATGGAGTTTTGCAGTGGTCTCCTCTACTTGAGCAGCTCTTCTCCACTTTTGGATTCAACCAGGGCCGGCCCTCTTCTCCTCAGCCTGTTTGTGCACTAGTCCGACCTTGTTCCTAAATCCTAATCTTCTCCGCTTACTCTCCCTTCTTCTTCTTCTTCTTCTTCTGCATTTTTTCCTTCAAGAAGCATACATGGTTCTTCTCATTATTCATTGTTGGAATCTTGTTTTAAGATGTCCGGTCAATGAAGTTTGACAAATAATAAATGTGACGAGACATTTAATTTTGGAGAATTAAATGATATAGCGTCGATCTACGTTCCGCGTAGATGACCGTAGTATATTCACTTTCTTAAATCCGATTCCCGGTGAGTAAGAAATAGTGGATTAAATTTGGTCACATTGTAGCTTTTGATAAAGCTAGGAGTTGAAAGTGTAGGAGTAATTAACTAGTGCTAATTATCCCACATAGGAGATGTGACACATCTTTAAATGTGTATTTATTAAGTGACTTATTACACTTAGTAATTATCGTGGACTAAGATGGGTGAAAGAGCTCACACGCGCGCACACGCGCGCCGAGCCGAGCCCTTGGACTTGGACTTGGACTTGTCCTTGGATCCAGACTTAATGTTTTGGGCAGCAGCCTGATCAACTTGACATGCTGCACCTTGATCAGCAGTTTGATCAACTCGGCCTGCTGCGCCTTGAGCGATGACTTCAGTAGCCTGATCAACTCGACCTGCTGCGCCTTGAGCGATGGCTTGATCAGCGTCTTGATCAAGTCGAAGTCCACATGTGACGGTTGAACTAGGGCGTGTACAGCATCTAGATTCAAAGTCTTCCACTCCAGCTTTCAAACTCGTAACGGCCGGCGGTTACAGCCCCGCCATAATGAGCCATGATGACAGCCATCAAGGCTGTGTTGACCCCCAGCAGTGGACTGAGCCTATAAATAGGCTAGTCATTCCTTGCATTAGTATAGACATACGAACATACACACAAGCATCATACTCTCTGCATAGTCTTTCTTTCCGAAGCTCTGCCCTCTCCTCCATCCAGTTCGCCGGAGCTCTATTGATTGCGGTGGTGCTTCACCAGAGACGTAGCCGTTTTATCTTTGGGGACGACACGCCAAACCGAGAGCACTACCGGGGCGTATCTTGTCTTGCGGAAAGAGAACTCCTCGACTCGGCTAAACGCTTTTACGGTTTTACAGTTTCAATTTCATTGTAATTTTTCAGTTTTGGTTCTTCCTTCCTTCTTGGGTTGTATTACGCCCGGTATTGTTTATCTCTTGTAATTCCAGCATTATCCCCAACATTCATTTTGTAAACTGGTAACTATATTGAAGCTTCATCAGTTTGAAAATTTGTTACATCAATGCTCTTTAGCTCGCTCTTAAGAGCAGCCTTCTTTGTGTTCTCCCACGATGTAGCATCTGAGAGCTTCTTCTGTGCCATATATCATCATAGAAAACAGTAGTTATTATCATATCTCAATTGTATGGAGAGGTCTGAAACAATGTAAAAATTAAACCTGGATTTGTACAAAAACACATAGGAAGAAGAGCAATGATGCTAACAATGATGTTTCAAATCCAAAATCTAAGACTATATACATGTTTTACTAGATGTAAACCGAATTACTCGTGCAAAACTCTATCAATGCAACCAAGAAACTGAACTCTATCAAGGGATCCTTTCGAGCTTTTCTTGGCTATGGGTTCAGGGATCTCTGCAGCAGTCGCACAATTCAACTTCAATCAAAACTCAAATCCATCCATCCTCCCGCGCTATCAAATCCGCCTTCGCCAGCAGATCGAACGCAGTTCCCCTTAGCCTCTGTATCCCCTTTGTTCCGATCTTCGCAATTTACCCGTCTGCATCCCCTTGTTGTCGATCTCTTCACAAATTCACCTCTAATTTCAATTTTAATGAATTACGTTGTTTCATGAAATTATAAGAGTGGATCGGTACGACATACCTTACCAAAATTGTCATATCGTAAATATTTATCTTGCCGATTTTTTGGTGTACCATATTTACCTAATACCGAATTTCTATATGCCACTCTTCACTATTGTTAACATACTAATATTTCATAATGTCATACCAAAATTTGGTACTACTTCGGTTCTCAATTTATTGTACCGATAATTTCGCATGCTAATTTGGTTAAGAGCATCTCCAGTAAGACTGGACGTCAAATAGCCCTCACATAGCCTTCACACTGCCACATCATCAGCACTACAATTCTCCTGCCACATCAACTGGACATCAAATAGCCCTCACATAGCCTTCACACTACATATCCACATCACTAATAACAATTATATAATTTAATTTACAATCGTATCAACATACGGAATTTAATTTACGAGACAAATACATTTAAATTGAATAATACTATTAAAATTTCAAAAAGTACAACAATTTAAAAAAAATACATTTAAAAAATTACATTAAAAAAAATTACATAAATTTACATAAAAACTAACGCCTTGCAATCCTCCGCGCCCACAACTCTTCAACTAAATCCTTTTGGAGTCGAATATGAGCCTCCGTCTTACGCATGTCGGCATGTGCTTGGAGGAGGGCTTCTTCATCGTGAGGTACCCCACCTCGTACGTTGGCGGTGGCGACGCCGTGGCTTGGACCAGCCTCATTATCGTCGTTGGCCCAATCAGTCAGTTGTACACCTTCATCTTCGACAATCATGTTGTGCATGATAATACAGGCGTACAGTATATCAGCAAGGCAGTCGACATTCCACAAACGCGTTGGTCCCTTAACTGCAGCCCATCGAGCCTGAAGCACACCAAATGCGCGCTCCACGTCCTTTCGCGCCGACTCCTGCCGCGTCGCAAAGTAGGCCTTTTTCGCATCTGATGCGCACCGGATCGTCTTCACAAAGACGGGCCACCTAGGGTATATCCCATCCGCCAAGTAGTAGCCCATATCATGCTGGTTGCCGTTGGCGACAAAACTGATGGCCGGACTGACGCCCTGGCACTGCTCGTTGAAAAGGGGCGACGAGTTGAGGACGTTTAGGTCGTTGTTCGAACCGGCTATCCTAAAATACGCATGCCAAATCCACAATCGGTAATCAGCTACGGCCTCGAGGATCATAGTGAGATTTTTTCCCTTGTAGCCGGTCGCGTATATATAGTGTTTTCAAAAGAAAAAAAAATAAAAAATAAAATCTGACGCCGGTTTGACGCCGATCCGGGACGCCGCGAGGATCGGCGTCGGAACCGGCGTCATCGCACGAATCGGCATGGTCACGCCGATTTTGACGCCGATTTCGCCGACGCCGGTTCCAATGGTTCGGCGTCAGAACCGGCGTCGGCGAAAAATCGCCGTCGCGATTTTGACACCGGCATTGGAGATGCTCTAACTAATCAGCTTTAGTAGAGTAGTATAGTATTTAGAATTATAAGTTAATGGAGTAATATTAACTAATCCAGTTAGTTTAAATATTACAGTGGCAGTTCTGTAATTTCTCTTCTATTCCGTTCATATTTCTCCACCCGTTGCGCTACCAGCCCACCGCTATCTGACCGGCTCCGCCTTCTCTCTCTCTCCCTAATCGTAGGCGATGCCAATATATACACGTATGCGTATCGTCCGTTCTGCTGAGTAGAATTAGGGTTACGGAATGAAGTTTAAATCTCATCAGAAACCAGTTCAATTAGGGTTACGGTTTCCTTGATTTTGATTTCAGTTTAAAATCTCGTCAGAAACCAAATCAGTTGAATAGCAAGAGATGTTGGATCAGAAACGGCCTCGTATCGACTCCGACGAGGATACAATCCATCGTTTTGGGCCTAACTCCTTTAAATTGCAAAGGTCTGTTTCTTCTTTGATAGGCAACTTGCTTGCTTTCTAAATTATCCAACATTTTCACAGTTTACCTGTACAAGTTCTGGGCCTCGTTGGGAACAATGGCATTGGAAAATCTACTGCACTTAAACTTTTGTCTGGGAAGGCTAAACTTAACTTGGGACGCTTTAATGTAACTTTCTTTACCTATTCACCTACCCTTCAATTTCAATCAATTTTCCTTTGGAATGAGTTCAACCATTTTCTCTCTATTTTTTTTGCAGAATCCCCTGATTGGTAAGAAATATTGGCTTATTTTGGTGATTCTGAGCTGCAAAAATACTTCATCCGTATTCTTGTAGATAATTTGAAGGTGATAGTTACCTTTTTCTAATTCTTACTATTGTTTTTCTATAAATATATATACTTCTCTTTGAAATCCAATTGCTTCAAAGATTTGGTCTAGAGATCATAAGCATGTATTTGAAATTTAATGACCTACCATTGTATCTTTAGCTTATCCTTAACATTTTTAAGCCTTTAATCTTCATTTATTAACATAATACTCCCTCCGTATTCAAAGAATAGAAACATTTGAAACGGCACGGGTTTTAATGCACAATTGTTAAAGTAAGAGAGAGGAAAAAAAATGAGTAAAGTAAGAGAGGGGAAGAGAAAAAGTAGTGAAAGTAGGGTTAGTGGATTGTGTGGTCCATGTCCTAAAATAGAAAGATTCTAAAGTTTCTATTTTTAAGAAACGGCCCAAAATGGAAATAGTTGCTACTTTTAAAAAACGAGGGAGTAATGGTGATGAGATTTTATTTGGCTTCAGTAACTAAGGTAGCATTGAGTTTTGTTATGATAGGCTTGCATATCCCTGTATCCTTACCTTATCTTAAATAGTAGTAATGAGTTTTTAATCTTCTTTTATTGACGTGGGTGGAATTTTTTTTGCCTTAGCAGGTGATACTAATAAATGCAAATGCAATAATAGCTTGTTATCTTGTGTCTTTATTTCTGTCATAGTTCACATTGCTTTGTGTTGCATTTATTCTCAGGCAATCTGCAAGCCCCAGTATGTCGATCACCTCTCTAAATTTGTTCGTGGAAACGTTGGGCAACTTCTTTCCCTGGCAAATAATGCGATAGATGTGAAACAAGAAGTTGTTGCTGACCTTGATTTGATTCAGGTTATGAACCGTAATGTGGAAGATTTATCTGGTGGAGAGCTTCAGAGGTTTGCAATAGCTTCTGCTGCTCTACAGAATGCAGATATCTATTTGTTTGATGAGCCATCAAGTTATCTTGATGTTAAACAAAGACTTAGTGGGTGTCCGGTTGGCAAGATTAAATCTCATGATTAAATATGTATCATGTTTGGTTCATAAGATTGAACCCCACAACTTAATTCTAAATGAATAGTCTCATGATAATTAGTCATAGCCTCCCCCTCCAACTAACTTAATCCTAGATGAATAGTCTCATGATATTAGTAATGGCAACCGAACGCCACCTTAAAGTTGCTCAAATTATCAGATCCTTGGTTCGTCCTAATAAGTCAGTGATTTTCATATTTTTCTGTTAACAATCCAATTAAGGAAATCTTACACGGTTATATATGACTTAACATCTTTGTTTTCAGCTATGTGATCGTGGTAGAGCATGATCTTAGTGTGCTTGATTATTTGTCAGACTTCATATGCTGCCTTTATGGGAAACCTGGTAAATATGGGGCAGTTACTCTTCCATTCTCTGTAAGAGAGGGAATTAATATTTTCCTGGCTGGACATGCGCCAACTGAAAATCTTTGGTTTAGAGATAAACCTCTTAGGGTAAGTCCTAAGGTTGCAGAGACTCCACAGGAAAGTAACATGTGCAGGATACAAGTATCCAACAAGGACTCGTGGAAACTTCACGCTCAGGGTTGTGGAGGGTGAATTCACTGATTCACAAATTATTGTGATGCTCGGAGAAAATGGGACTGGAAAGTCAACCTTCGTACGAATACTGGTACATTTGATGTATAGTAGTTGTTTGCTTTTAAAGAAACAAGTTAATTTATGTTGAATCAACAATGTTGTCCATCCAAATGTTAGGCTGGCCTTTTAAAGCCTGATCCAGTAGAAGGATTGGATATGGAAACTCTTAACTTCAATGTCTCTTACAAGCCACAGAGAATTGGTATCAAACTTGAGTTTGAATGTAGCGTCAAAATGTTGCTGCATGCCAAAATTCCTGATTCAATCAGTAATGCTGAATTCCTCTCCAATGTGTTTGAGCCTTTGTCTATACAAAAACTTACGGATAAAGAGCTTGGGGATCTGTCTGGTGGAGAAATGCAGGTGGTTGCTCTCACTCTTTGTTTGGGAATGGTGAGATCATAATTTGTTGGTTTCCCCTTTGAATATTCTATGTGTCATTTACACTAACTTGTGTTTCTTTTTGGTGTGGGTGCAGCCAGCTGATATATATTTGATAGATGAACCAAGTACATATCTTGACTCAGAGCATTGTATCGTTGCTTCAAATGTCATAAAGAAGTTTATACGTGATGGGAAGAAGACTGCATTTGTTGTGGAGCATGATTTCACCATGTCAACATATCTTGCTGATAGGGTGATTGTGTACGAGGGAAAGCCATCGATTGATTGTGTTGCCAATTCACCTCAATCAGTGTTGACTGGAATGAACCTCTTCTTATCTGTAAGCCTGACATATATATGTTTTTATAGAACTGTTGACCAATAACCCATTTTTTAAATGTGTAGCACCTGGATATCACACTACGAAGGGACAGCACAAATTTGCTGCCTAGAATCAATAAACACGAGTCGATCGAGGATCGGGAACAGATGGCCGCTGGATCCTACTATTATATGGATAACTAACTTGCAGCAATATTCCTCCTGGTTACCTCATTCATATGCTTTATCTGTCAATATTTGAATGCCTTTTTGATTAAATGGTCTGTAGTTATCTTGATTAAATGGTTTGTAGTTAATGTTGGAGTGCTTTAGTAGTTAATATTTGAATAGTTTTGAAGGGAGGAAGAAGTGGTGGTGGCGGTGGCGGTGGCGTCTCAATTTCGGATTCTCGGGACCTCAGCTGCAATGGTCGATTTTGAATAGGGCATGCTAAGGAAGAACGCACTGGAGGGATGTAATTAAAAATACTACTACAATTTTGATATTAGTTTCTTAAATCTAATTGTATTGAATACAATTAGGGATGTCAATCAGGTCAGCCCAACGGGTTTCAGGTTAATCGGGTTGTGATTTTTTTCGGGTTATAAAAGATCCGCCCTAACCCTAAAAGCTCGGTTTTCGGGTTAGCTCGACGGCTTAATCGGGCTGCTACTGATAAAATGAACTAAAAAATTTAATGACGAAAATAGTCCGCCACTAATTACAAATTTTTCAAAGAAAAGAAAACTAAAAACACATGAAATTTTAGTGTCCGACTTGTATCCATCTCTAAATTAAATTTTAAAAAATTCAAAATATATTTAATGATGAAAATGTTTGTCACTAAATAAAACTACAAAATGAAACTAATTAAAAATAAATTTAGTGTCGGACTATATCCGTCACTAATTAAAAATACAATAAATTTACTGTCAGACCAATATCCGTCTCTAAATTGAAATTAAAAAAATTCCAAATATATTTAATGACGAAAAAGTCTGTCACTAATTAAAAAAATATACTAAAAATAAAATAAATATTAGTGTCGGGCTGATATACATCACTAAATTGCGGATTAAAAAATTCCAAATATATTTAATGACGAAATAGTCTGCCATTAATTAAAAAATAACAAAAAAAACCCAAAATAAAATAAAATACTAACAGTATCTCCGTCACTACCGTAACAATAAAATGTTAGTATTATTTTTAGAAGAGTGAACTACGCCAAAAGTCCCTAACGTTTCCAGAAGTTGCGTTGCAGGCCCCTAACAAAAAAAATATCACCAAACAACCCTAACCTTAAACGTAATCACATATCGTGTATTTGTAGCCATTTTTCGGACCAAAATGCCCAAATCCCTTCAGGGGCATTTTAGTAAACTTAGCTTTAACGTGGGGACATCCACAGCAGACCTACTCTGGCATTGCAGAGACCTGCTCTCTGTACTCGCACAGTCCATAACTCATTTCCATTCTCTCACTGCAATTTCCCGACAATATATACAAATGGTAAGGCACAAATTCTCCCATTTTGAATTCCCATCTTCATTCCTGCAGTCATTCCTTGCACTCGCTATTGAGGGTTAATTCGTCGATTTCGTTGTTAAACATCGGCATTTAGGTAAGTTCTTCGTCTGTGACCGGTAAAATGTGGGATGTTTTTTGTGAGTTCCCACGGCTGACTTTGGTTTTGTATAATTTATTGTGTTTTGTTCCCAATAGCTGAGTTTCACATTGCAATTTAGGTAATTTCTTCCACTGTGACCAGTAACATGTAGGATGTTGTTTGTGAGGTCCCGAGGCTGATTTTGGTTGTGTTCAATTTAGGGTTTTTCATCCGTATCGCTGAGTTTCACATCACAATTTAGGTAATTTCCACTGTTACCGGATAACTGAATGAGGCTTGTTGTGAGTTCCTGCGGTTGATTTTGGTTGTGTTGGATGTAGGGTTTATGGGTGTCGTTCCAATTTTTGGGCTGTGTCATTCCAATTCTTGGGGAGGGTCCGACTAATAATAGTGTATAGGGTGTGAAAACTTTCTTGATTTTACTTTTCAATTCAAGTCCTTGTTGCAATGTCGTCCTCTAGTTCTCAATCTTTCGGCTCAAGTTTCAATTGGGATTGGCCTCGTCCACAGATTGTGTACTGTAAGCATGATCTTGAGGCTGAGCTCGTGATATCTAGGACGACAACTAATCATGGGCGACGTTATTATTGTTGTCCAATATAGAAGGAAGATGATTGCAGATTCTTTCATTAGTTTGATGCGGGTCTATCGCCAAGCCAAGACACTTACTTTCAAAGGAGCAAACTGGAACGAGACAAGTTTGAAGAACAACTCCGATGCAAGAATACTGAGGTGTGTGTTCTTGAAGATAAATTGCGGAAAAAAAGTGACGAATGTGAAGAGTTGAAGTTAAAGCTGAGCAGGAAGAGTGAGGATTGTGTATGTCTTAATGTAGAAGTTGTCAAAACCACCAAAATGTCTCGAAAAATGAAGATTGTAATATTGTTGTTGTGTGTTGTAATTGTTTTCCTAATGTAATGTTAACATTTTTCTTCTCTTCTCCAATCCATAACAGGAGCTTAAGTACTAAACATCTTTAAGTTTCACCGTACTTAACAAGAGACACTTTAACTAGTGTACACGACTGAAGCTTAACATACCTCTGAAGTGTACACGATTGTACATGATTGGATTGAAGTATTACATAAACGTTTTGTTGAATATCACCCGAAGTACCCATGTTTTGGTGAAATACCACCATGTGTACAAAACGTTTTGTTGAATAACACCGGACGTACAAAACGTTTTGTGAAATAACATCCTATGTACAAAGTTAAAACATACAGTGCTCATTAATAACATATGTATAGGTAGTTATCAAGGCACAAGAATGCCTTCTCCTATAATGGCTACACAAAAGTGTAGTACAAAATACCATAGTCAAATACAGTTAACCACGAATATATACAAGAGGCTTCCCATTAAGCATAATGTTTGTCAAGAGGAATACTTTTTGTCAAAAGGTCGCCGAGTCCCCAAATTGTGAAGTGAAAATGCTTATAGTAAAACTCGCATATTGTCTTCCTGTCGTACCTCAGCTTAAGTAACATACTAGACAAGTCTATCAGCTCGAAGTGGTTAACGTCGCAGTCATCGAAGAAAGTCAGGTAACACCCAACATACTTCTTCTCTTCTTTGGTTTCGAAGAACGACCCACCATGATGGAAAGCAACGAAAAACTTCACGGGCGCGTCCTCTGTTGCGATTATTCAAAATAAGACAAAAATTAAATAACCTAACTTCTGACAACCTGAGAAATTGAATAAAATCAAACCAACAATGGATCTAAATTACCAAAATGTATAAATTTCGGAGCCCTAAATCACAAACGGAGACTATCAACCAGTGCAATTATCACAGACTGAGACTATCTCTCAGTGAACTTGTAAATTGCAATTTTCAATCGTAACATACTGTATTCTTCTTCGGGATAGAAAAAATCCAGATCAGGATCGCGGACATCCCATGTTTCTGTGTCCACATCGATGACCTCCGGTCCACGGCTACGTGGTCGTTGTGGCGACGGCGGTGGTGCCGGATGGTTTTTACACCGAGGCCCACCTCGCGAGGAGGAGGCACCAGAGGAACCAACCCGCTTACGTTTTGGCGCCATTCATGCAAGAACCATCAATGGCGATAGGAGGTTACTGAGAGGGGTATGAGAATTAAGTGGTGTGGAGGGAAGTGTGGAGTGAAATTGGAGTGAAATTGTGAATTATTTGAAAATGTTTCAAAAACCCGCCGAGTCCCCAAATTTTTAACTCACGTAATACGTAATGGCTGTGCACTAGGTCTAATCACCGTCCAACCAACCCATCAATGACATCATGCACAGTAAATGCGACAACATGCAGGGAAGGGCCAACGTTAGATAATTCACGGAACTGACCGAAATGCCCTTTTAGGGCTAAAGGGAAATATGGTCACGAAAAACACGATATGTGATTACGTTTAAGGTTAGAGTTGTCTGGCGATATTTTTTTTTGTTAGGGGCCTGCAACGCAACTTCTGGAAATATTAGGGACTTTTGGCGTAGTTCACTCTTTTTAGAAACTTATACTATCACTAATTCCTCTATTAATTAAAGAAGGACTACTCTCCGCCACTAATTCCTTTAGTAAACCGCATTTTTTGTAGTGTACTACCTCCATTCTATGTTAATAGAGACGCTTCAGTTTCTGCATTTATTTTAGAAAAAATAGTAATAAATAGTTAAAGGGTAAAAAAAGTAAATTAAGAGAGAGAATAATGTAGAAAAGACTCATGTTCTCTCTCTAACTGTACTTTTTCTCTACTCTAATTATTTATTACTTCATCTGTTTCATAATAGATGTCGCACTTTTTCTTTTAGTTTGTCCCACAAAAGATGTCACACTTTCTTTTTTGAAAAAGTTCTCTCTCACATTAATATAAATATACAATTTTCTAATTCCAGTTAACACATAAAATAGCATCTTCTAAGAGCATGAATAACCCTGTCCCCAGTTCGGGCCCCAAGTCCCCTCCACGTCATCATTCCTCTACAGTTGCGGCCCTGCCCCAAAAGCCTCTAACCCTGCAGGCCGCAACTCGGGCCGCAACTAATAAATGACACCATTCACAACTTCAACATATTTAACTCGTAAACGCAATTCGTTGAACAATTAAAACCGGAAAAATGCATTGTTCATTAGAAATTAACATTACATTACTAGACGAAGCAAATTTAAAATACAAGAAACCCTGGCCACGACTACTACTTCTTCATTTGGGCGCGAAGGTAGGCGATCATCTCACGGTACAACTCGAGCTCCTCGTCCGACATCTTCGATGTCAACTCCGTCAGCTGGCTCATCCGCCATGTAATATTCATCTCCGCCAAAGTGTCGGACATCTTATCCAGAGACGGATTGGTCGGCTCCATAGCGGAGTTGCTCGCAGTTGTCTTCCCCTTTGCTTTCCTCTTGGCCGCCTTTGTTCCCATCGGGCGGCTCTGAATGCTAGGAGAGGAGACGAAGACGTCGTCCGTCACGTTGAGGTCGATTGTCGGACCTCCTTCACTCGAAAAGTAGTTTCCGGAGGCGGAAACTTTGGTTGTCTTCGCCGCCCCAGTTGCCGCCGGCTCGGCACCGCTGGTGAACTTCGGGCCCTTCTCGACAAGCTTCTAAACCTCGTAGTACTTGAAGGCCTTCTTCCCGTCAGTGAAGAACGCATCCTTCACCTTCTCGACGAGGTCCGCCTCGCTGTGCCCGCTCGGCCACATCCGAACTACGTTGGCCCACTTTTCGTTCCACTTGCTCATATCCGCCTGGACCCGGCCCCAATGCTTGCGCAACTTCACGTAGCTACGTTCGATCGACCCTTTAGGACGGCTAGCGTTATACTTCTGAGCAATCCGCTCCCAGAAAGCCTTGCCAGTCTGCTGGTTGCCGATGATAGGATCCTCGGCCACGTCGATGTAGTTCCTCGCAAGCCACATTATCTCACTGAATTCGAACTCTTCCGTGTTGACCGGCGAGGTTATGTCAACGTTGCTACCGACTCCCGGACTAGGCGTCGGCTGCGATGGTTGCGACCCCGGTATGTACCAATTGTTCAAGTTAACGAACTCCTCCATCTCACGTTCATCGCTGTTGAACCAATCCATTGATGCCGATTCAAAGTGTATAATAGAGATTGAAATGGAATGCACGTAAGATTGATGCACAAATGGAATGCTCGTATTTATAGACACAAAATCTATATATATGTATATATATTGGCGTTGAGGCCCGGCCCGAGACCCGTGTAATGCTGGGCCGGGACTCGCCGGTGCGGCACGGCGCGCGATTAACGTCGTCCCAGGCCGGGCCGCGGGACGGACTTTAGGCCAGGAATGCGGCCCCGGGACCGGCATGAGCCGCGGTTTGCCTCCGTCTAACGCGCGGGACGGGCCGGGACTCGCGAATTGTGGCCCTGCCAGCCGCGTTATTTATGCTCTAAAATCTCATGTTATTTCTCAAGTATGTCATCTATTATAGGATAAATGAGTATTATTTTTTCAAAATGAATGCAGAAAATGAAACGTTTATATTAAGGCGGAAAGGAGCTAGTAATTTAGGTCCTCGGATTTAGACTAATTTTGAAATTAATTGATTAGGTTGATATGCACTAGAGACTACGAGTTGACAAGTTCTCCCCATTTTATTCTCTTTTTGTCCTTTTGTTTTAGGTCATAAATTGAAGGTTAGGTCATAAATGATTACCTAACTGCCATTAAATTATAAACCATTTTGGCATAGTGTAGACCATCATGCATAATTGCATTCATTATCTTAGGAAATAATGATAATAAATTATTGAATGTAAACGTAAAGGTCCTTCATTTTGTGCATATCTTATATTCACCTACTTCAGTAACAAGATCCCTATTTGGTTCTTGTGTATCTCTATTAAGTTTGTTAAAACTACTTTATGTACCCAAAAATGTTGTGGAATTTATTAATTTGGCTTATGGAGTAGTTATTTTTTTTGGAATACCATGAAAATTGAATCAAATATTTCTATATCAAATTGAAACAATAAACTTCATCTTATTTAATTATATAAGTAGTAGTAATAAAATATGAATTCATGGCCATTGATAATCACTAAGGGCCAAATGAAGCAACATAGTTACATAGGACACTAAAATGATTGGCAATGAATATTTTGTTCTTTATTTGTACTCAAGTTCTGCTCCTGGAAAAAAAAATATAAACAGATATAGCAGATATGTAGGACAAAAGAATTTAGATAAATCTTTATCTATTAATCCGATTTCCCCTCCAACATAACAAAAATTTGTGGTAAATGGTAACTAAAATTTTTACATATTATAATTCCCAATTTATTTCACGATGTTGAGCGTGAAAAGTCGCATTCAATGAAAATTCACAATTAATTGCGTAGTAGCAGTTCTGAAAGTTGAAATAATAATCAAGCGGAGTATAATTTTCACGAAAATCATGTTAACATACGATTATACGAAAAATAAATTTATTTGAACATTGATTTTTTTTATAAGACGAGTAAATGCCGAAAGATAACAACATATTTTACATAAAACAAATAAAAAGAAAAAGGAAAGAAATCTTGATTATAGGTTTGCAAAATTAACGGCCGCCGCACCGGAATCACATCACGCGCTTGGCAACCTTGGGCGGCCGGCGGCGCGTCTTGCCGAAGGCGCCGCAGAGTCCGCAGGCGGAAACCCTAGGGGACGGCGGCTCGAGCGGCGGCGGAGCTCTCCCCGCGCGGTCGGCGCGTCTGCCGCTGGATCGGCTCCTCTCGATTGCGATTCCTCCGCTTACAGAGGAATTCTCGGCGGCGGATGCAGTGGCTGATTTGTCGCCCGACTTGAGGTTTTGAGATCTCTTGTTTTTGTATTCTTCCTTTTGTTGGTCGGCTAGCTTGTTCAGCTCTCCAGAGAGGAATTTGTCGTCCCATACGAATCCCGAGGATCCTTGTCTCCTGAATGATACTGCTGATCTCTGCAACCCTGCCATCTTCAATTCCCGTCTCTCCCTCTCTCTCTCTGTATATATACACCTCGACGGAGGCTGGGTTTTTGAGGAAGGATTTTGATTTTGGGGGAAATTGTTTTGAGTTATTTATATATATACGCGTTTGTATTTATGAATTAATAGATGATGACGAAACCTGCATTTACATTTCAGCCCCTTCAAATATTATTTTTTGCGCCAAACTAAATTTTTTTTAGGAATGCCGGAATGGGGCCCACAATCTCCTATTTTATTTGGCGTAATAACAAATATTAAAAATTGGAATATAATTCCGACTATATTATTTTTTTTAAACGCAATTGTGGTGTGGAGGGTTCATGGGTCCCTCATCCCTTCATATCATAAAAGACCATTTACACGCTTTATGCCCAAAAGTGACATAGAGCCCACGTAGGGACTAATTTGTTGTCCCCTCCGCACACATGTGAGTGACACCAAATTACTCACCTCAAAAATTACAGTAAGATCAGCCTAAGTTCACCAAAATTCACCATCCTACTAGTGCCTTAGGAATTGGAAATTCGGCATGTTGAGTTGATCCATTCTTACCAACTCTTTGATCATCGTCAGGGTTGTGTCACGGTCATATTCCTGTTGGCCATTCTCGGGACTCCCTAGCTTCACTGCATATTCCGCTGCTTTGTTTCCGACGTTATAGCAGTGGGAATACTTGGCAACAACCTCCTTCAATTTGTTTCGGATGAACGTTGTTTGATGTCGTAGATGTGCCGACCCGGGTTTGTTGAGTTGAATTAAGGAGATCACTTCTTTAGAGTCCGATTCAATCCACACTTTTCTACCCCTACCTGTACCCATCTCAAGGCCGAGGGAAAGTGCTTGCAGCTTCGCATCAAGAGCTGACGTGGCTGTCACTTTCCGAATAAAGCCTCGGACAAAGTTGCTGCTAGCGTCTCGGAAAATTCCTCCCGCCCCTGCGCCTGCCCGGTTCCACACTCCCTTGATATTGAGCTTTAACCAGCCCGTGTCCGGCGGAATCCATCTGACTGTTTTGATGAGCTTTCTTCGCCTCTCGATCCAAGTGGTTGTATCAAAATTCTCTAGATTGCTGTATCCTTCCCACTCCTTCCTTCCCAGTGTACCTGCTTTGATCATGTTTTGCAAGTAAGTCTTGGTTCTTGGGAACACATTTTTTGCTGTCATCTTCACTCCTCGATGTATGTAGCTGTTACGTTCCATCCAAATGAACCATAGAATGAGGCAGGGGATGACCGAGCTGACATGTAGCTTGCTCGATTGACATAGCCTACGGCTACGGTGCCAGAATCTTATTCGAGCCTCGAAATCAATCACTCTTTCGTTCCATTTCGGTAAGTTAGGGAACCAATTTGCAGTTCTTCTCCACACCTCCCCTGCTACTTCTCCTTGCAAAAACAAGTGCTCCCTCGATTCCACTCTCGGTGATTCGCAACATCCACATTTAGAAGCAAGGCTTACTTTTCTCCATTGGATCCACCGGTAGTCTGTTGGCTAGCAACCTCCATACGAAGATAGAAATCGACGGGAGAGTGCAGGAGTTCCATATAATTCCGACTATATAATTACTACGCGAATAAATATTTGTGTGTATATTGTTTGGTAGTATTTTTTTTTTCATTCTTGCTTTTATATCTTCCTATAATTACGTTAGCAATGCCGTTTAAGTAATTAATTTCCAACCATTTATTTCAGTTTTCTCTTTGTTCGGTGGGAAAGGCATGAACTTTGTATTCAAGAATTAAGCTAATACTAGTAAGACAATAGGAAGTTGTATAGAAATTACAAAAATAAATCATCATAAGTTTGCTTGTAAACTAAGAAAAAACGGATAATGAATTGAGCTCTAAAAAATTATTGAAGACATTTAATTTTTTTAAAATAGCGATATAAAATAGCCAGATCAGAATAACTATTGAATAATTCAAAACTATAAGCTAAGGCCGCAAAAAAGTGTGAACCAAAATTGGACTTTCGTACTCCAAAAACAAATCATGAGACCAAATGCATGAGACCACAAATTTATTTCATATACTTAAAAGTTTTCCATGTTGCCTCAAGTTATACTCTACCACGTCCACGTGTATATAATATCTAAATGATACTCCCTCCATCTCATAATAGATGTCACACTTTCTTTTTCAAATCACACAAAAGATATCACATTTCATTTTTTAGAAAAAGTTCTCTCTCACATTAATATAAATATATTATTTTATCTTTCCACTTAACACACAAAACAACACTTCCTAAAATCTCGTGTCAATCCCCAAGTGTGACATCTACTATTGGACGGAGGGAGTACCAATGATTATTTTTTATAAAATACCTAAAGATTGTTGTATAACAAATTTAGGAAATACAACCTTCGCCAAAAGCCTTAATTTCTTGTACTATATAAGATCTCGGTAGAAACTAACATTTGCATTATATGGTTGTCATATTTTTTGCAGTTAAATAAATAAATAAACTAGAATATCATGATGTATAGAATGAAATCTGGTTGGTATTAATTAATCCAGAAAAAAGGATCTGGTTGCTGTTTTTGGATGATTCTTAAGAATGTTTAAATCCTTTTGGTTGATACTTGAGTGAAGGAAGTCTAGATAAAACCATGGAGAATCTCTATATGTGCATTATTGTTTTTCAACTAGCCCATCTTCTCTACATCAAAATTATAAATTAAGTTACATTTTAAATTAATACTCCCTCCGTCCCATGCTACTCGCACTTTTCATTTTAGGCCGTAAATTTGGGATTGATTTTTTTGTGTAATTAAAAAAGAATTTTAGGTGTAATGAGACATCACTTAATAAAAGAGCTCTTAACTTAAACTAACATATTAATTAAATGCATTAATTCTAACTTAAATTATAAATAGTGTAAGGACTTTGTGACGAGCCGAAAAGCAAACGTGCGAGTAGCACGGGACGGAGGGAGTATGTGATACATCCGTGCATATAAAGGGGCGGATTATAAAGTAAATAAACAAAACAAATTATTAATTCAAAACGTGAGAGAGTTTATATTAGATAATAGAATTAATGGATAGAGAGTTTATATTAGATAATAGAATTAATGGATACCGGTTGTGGATCAAATTTAAACTATGTACACATCCAAAACGACTAGTATTTCATTGAAAATAATGACAATTATATCATGTTTTTCGTGCCGACCTCATAAGGACCACCTGACCTTAAAAACATAGCATTTCCATTCATTAAATAAAAATCCGTTTCAAAATCAATTCTTATTTTGTGGAGTACTTCTTTCGTTCCATAATAGTGAAGTCATTTTTTCATTTTGGTATGTTCCATAGTAGTTGAGTCAATTTCCTTTAGTAAAAATCAACACATTTCTTCTAACATAATTTACCCCTTTTTACTTTATTATCTCTTCATCTTTTTACCTTTTTTTAATTTCCTACTTTATTATTCATTTACTTAACTCACTTAACTCGGTTATTCAAAATTTAACGTGCTATGAAAATCCAAATTCCAAAAGAAAAAAAAAATTGGAGTGTCGCGACAACACCTTCGATGACCAAAACCGAATATCATTAGTTCACCTTTGGTTTTTACATCAAATCTAAGTGAATTTTGTCCAACAAAGTTAGTTAGTAATACTACACTATTTATGGAGTAATAAATTCCGAAAAGAAATTAAAATTCATGTATTCGTAAGGAATAATTAATGTATTAATCAGGAATAAACCTTTTTTTATCACATGAAATTTACAAAAACTAAAAACAATACATATGCCCGGTTCGGTTGGGCATATTATATTGAAGATTATTTTAGCCCATGTTTGGTTAGTAAAATTATATCCATGTTTGGATACAAGATTGAAACAACGATGCATAATCAGGAGATGATGCTCCATCATGGCCAAACCCTTGTGACAAAAGTTATCATTGTGTATAATCAATCATTTTTCCATATCTACCCTTTACTTTTTCTGTAAATATCAAGGCTGCCCTCCTCTATTATACAATGATCTGCGATATTTCAGAATGTATTTATTTATTCAATAAGTTAGTGAAGCTTTATATTGAGCAGCTAATTGTTTCTAATTTAATATGATTGAATTAGATCTTACAATTGAAGATTCAATATGGTGTTTGAATTTGATTATTGTTTAGACTCACGTTACTCACCATGTTTAACACGTAAATAATAACAATTATTATTTATTATTATTATTATTATTATTATTATTATTATTATCATATTCCTATATTTTTTTATCACTTTTTTCTTTTGGAAAAAACTTCTCTTCATTTTCAAAATGTTCTGAATATTTTAGAAGCTAATGTTGAGTTTAATTAAAAATTATATTTTCATTTACATTGAAACATAAGAATAATAACGTGCCCCTTCATATCTTTTGATGACCTGCCAAAATGCAACAAAAAAAATAAATATTAGTTATTAAAATAAAATGATAAGATGAAGCGAGATTAAAAAATGCAACTAATTAAGATGTAAAAATATACGTGCCATTTATATTCTGGAGTAAACTTGTAAACTATATTAGACCTAATATTTGGGAGAAGTAATGTTAAGGGTATCATAGTAAATACACATTATCTCGATATTATATATAATATTCCAAACCAAACACATCTTCGATTATATTAAAATTAACACTCCAAACAAACACCTTTTAAATCTAAGATTCAATCTTCACTCATCCAAAATATAATCTTAGTTACTTTATCTTGTCAATAAACACTCACTATCTTGATTAATAAACCGAGACGTGTGATTAACTATCAATGTTGATTATTTTATCCAGTCAAACCGGTGACTGAATCAAATTAATTAATGGGAGATATACAGTTGTGATAACAATGATTGGGTTGCCGCCTTTTATGATCGCTTCATTATTCAGCTTTTGAATTTGGTGATTGTTTCAAATCTCTCTAAGATTATGAATATCACAAATTCTCCTACTAAATCACCACATTTATTTAATTGTCAATAATGTCATCATCACCTTATCACCTTTGTCTCTTGTAACTGAATCAAGTGATAAGATACATATCAGATATTCTATTTGGGCACAATTTTTTTAAGATAAATACTAGGAAACTAATATAATCATATGATTATGTAGGTTAATTTTGGACTCAGTGACAAATATTTCAAATATATGCACTATAATTTTGATGGTGCAGGTAATAAACATTACTTATAAAATAACTTGAGGTTGTGAAGGACAACTGTAATTTAGTTAATGGGGGTGGCAAACTGCCATTAGTTGGAGTTTTTATATATAGTATTTGACTTTTATGTATATATAACATTTAAATTATCATTGTAAAATCCAAGTGTGTTTTGTACCCAGGAATCAGAATAGTGGGAAGCTCCTAATGCATTCAATTTATTGATCTCTTTTCTTACCAATTATAATTTTTTCAGCTCTATTACTAAAAAGTAAAATTCCCTCGAATGCAAGTGTTTGCAATTTGAAATATATGATAAAAAAAAGTTAAGAATTGACCAGGATATTTCATTTCACGTTATATTAATATAATACGTAGCCAAGTTCCGTAAAATATGGTCTGTGATTAATAAATTAATTCAAAGCGAAGCATATATTTAAGGTCCAATAATTTTCAATAGTTTTTTGTTCTTTTTTAAGTATTAAATAATATTGAATCGTTGCGGACTTGAATCTTATTAAAATAAACGATTATATGTTATATGCCTTGCACTTAAATAATGGAGTATACCTGTTTTTAAATTATATGTGGCCCATAAACTATTACCAAGTCAAAACAAGAAGTTTAACTAGTCAAATTCAACAATTTTCATTTTTCAGTTAATGCAAGTTAAAAATGTAGTCCATATTTTTTGTCTTGTTAGACACTCGTCTTCTGTCTACAGAAAATTTAAAGTCGACTAGAATAATCACAACTTTAAAAATAATAAAATAAGCCCATTCATGACATCTTCGAGTTTTCTATCTTTTGTTAAGTCTAGATAATTAAGAAGTCTGTGTTAATGATAGTTAGTTAGTTTTTCTCATTGTAACACACTCTATCTTTGTGAGGCTTAGCTAATTCAGAGAGTTCATTGTAATCGAGAGCAATAGCTTGAGTGTGTGAGGATTCTTTCATCTTGTATCTTCTCTACCGTAATAAAACAGTGTGATCTCTTTCCTCCGTGGACGTAGGCTTCTACAGCCGAACCACGTAATTGCCTGCGATTGTGTGAGTGTGTTGGTGTTGATTCAAAGTTCTTGTGTTTCATCTTCGTGCAAAACATCAGTTTGTGATGCGTAAACATATGATTTTATAACTAAACATATGCTCGTTGCCATTTCAATCAATTAGAATGGTATCTTTTTATAATTATTTGTTTTATTTCTCCACTAAAATTAAACTACTTATTTTCTTTATCGAAATAGTATGTAGTTAGGTCCAAGCTCATTCTTCAAATGCCATTTTTTGTTGTTATTGTTTTTGTTTTTAGTCAAAGGGCCATTGATTCGGTTGAATTAATATGTTTGTTAATCTACCATGCATTTTTTTATGTCTCGTTGATTAGACGCGTAATTCAATCGCCTTTATTTAATAAATTTAGCACAATTCAATTTGTAGTTCATACATGATTGACTTATTGAAAACTTATGCAATTATGCTGAGGGACTTTTGTTTGCTTATTATTTCTACTTATTACTTTTGTTCCATATTCCAGCCTATACTTTAAGAAAAACCAGGTTTTGTCTATTTTCTTCTATTTTGTTATAAATAGATGAAAATTGATATTGGTTTTTTAGTGCCTTTGCATTTTCTGCTGACTGCTATATAGAGTTTAAACTACTTTGGAATGTAAAAAAGCATTGTTGGATTACGTTTTGATATGGAAATTGTTAATAATCTGTCGATTTAATTGCCTCTTGAACTTGCCGTTTGTTACTAAGGGACGTGATCTGTGGCTAATTTTTCTTAAGTTGCTAACTTGCTAACTCATCAATGCAATGTATTAAAAATGTCAACACGATGATACTGAAATGTCAACATAAACTTAAGTTGATATTTTAATACATTATGTTGACATTGATATTTAAATGTCAACACAGTTTCTTAAAATATCAACACAAATATGTGTTGGCATTTTAATATGATCGTCTTGACATTTTTAATACATTACGTTGATGCGTTAGCAAGTTAGCAATTTAAGAAAAGTTAGCATTTTAACGCAATCATTTTTACTGATATATATGTTAACAGATTTAATGGCTGATAAAGACCATAACTAAGTTTCCATTGAAATTGAAGAATGGCTGTGGCCGTGTGGGCACAAATTTGATTAACAAAAATTTAATTTAAATTGAGTGATTATATTAGTGATTACATTCCATCCTATTTACACTTTATCACTGAGAGAAATTAATGATATGTACCCTATCATATTTAAGTTTCATTTTAGCCATAACTAGAAATAATCTGGATTATCAATAAAGTTAAAACCTTATATCCTTTTGGAATAATCGTATTAGTAATGATCTTAATTCACCAATTTAAGACACGATTGCGTTTCTTTGTATTGCCACGATTAAGACACATTGCGTTTCAGGTATCAGCCTGTGTCAAAATTGCCTCCAATGTCGAATAAGTATTTGTGCAATCACCAATAGTTATTGGATAAGCCTTAATTGCACTTTGCATGCAGCTAAACTCTTAAAATTCAACGAAGTCGAAACATATATATCATTACAAAGGAATGAAGGAGGTTTTAAACATATTCACCTATTACAAACTGTATAAAAATTTAGAGCAGGGGTGATAATATCAAATAGTAACATCTGTAATTGTAATGCTGATAAAAAAAACATCTATAATGGACTAATAGTCACAAAACTGTATATTTTTCTTCCATGTGAATGTGATATATACTATTTGGTCCTATGAATTCCATCTAGTATTTTGAATCATTAATTTTAAATATAAATATAGGAATTGAGTACTACCACTACAACAATATTTTTGAGCCAGTCTGTATTCGGCCCAATCAAATCCATTTTAGGCCCAGCCCATTTGTATTTTCAGCGGCTAAGTTTTTTCATCTCCCGCCAAAAAGTATGCTCAGCCAAATTAGCTAAATCTCTCTCTTCATCAGCTCAGCTCCGATCTTAATTTCTCGGCCATCGAGTTCACCTGATCTCTTCAACTATCGAAGATCTGTTATCAGAATCTTCCGCCTTCCTCAGTTTCAAATCTCAGAAACGGTAATCGCTTGTTGATGGATGAAAAACTTTTTTATTTGCGTTATTCTTTTTATTTTATACGATCTTATTTAGTAGTCCGATATGATTTATTTTAGAAGGTCTAATTGTAACACGATTCGGAAAATCGAAAATCCTTTCGTGAATCTGTGATTGTTTGTTTTCGGGTTGTTTAGTGTTCGAGGCGAATTTCTTCTGGTGTTCATTTATTTGATTGAAACGAAAATTTAGGGAAGAAACACAGAGTTTAGCGGTGATACACTTTTCTGGTGATGAGTTGAGTATCTGAGTGTGGTGTGCGCGCTTAAATTTTTATGGTTGGGGGCCAGGGGTGGGTGGCGATTTACCTTTACTGTTGTTTCTCTCTACTCCATCTGCTGTAATTCTTTTTCCAATTATCATTATCTGCTTATTTCACTCAGTGTTCTTATTTGTTCATGTATCAATGTCAATGTCATTCGTTTTATTCGTATTGATCGGAGGAGTTTTTTTGCTGAGGAATTTTTGTACATATCATGTTTGATGAAATGCTCATGTTGCAGTTTGGCTTTAGAAAGTTGAATCCGTTTGGAATTTGAGGAAAGATGTACGGGAGAAAAGCAAGTGAGTTAGTGAAGGAATTTGCTAGTGTTGAACATGGGCAGATTTTTACTTTTAATGTAAGCAACATAGATCTTCAGAGTATGTGGAGCCTGATTTGCATTTTTATTGGCCTTGTTTCTTTGATGGTATTTATAGGTCTGAGTGACTTTGACTAAGGATTATATAGAAACTATGTGTGTTTGTGTGTGTATTTGGAATGAAGATGATTATAATTCCATTTCAATGCTGCAGACTGTAGCAGTAAAATGCTAAAGTAAATGGCTCGATTTCAATAGCATTTTACATTTTAAGAGTTTTGCACTTTCGAGTTTGTACAATGTGAAAGAGTTCCTTTATCTATGTCACTGTTAACAAATTTAGTATTAGATACCTAGACCTAATAGTAGGTTAATAATAAAGTCTTGGGAAAATGGAATTTAGATTGAACTTAGTTTGGATAGCAATATGAGTGATCATTGGCTTGTGGCTACCACATAGCAATTTTTCTTGTTCTTCTGAATTATGATCCCCTTTCTTTTTAAATTCATTAATCTGAACTAACTAGTTTTGCAATCAAGTGTAGGTGACAATATAGGAGGAATATGTCAATTCAGCCAAGCTATCTATTTTAGTCAACATGATTATGCCTTTTATTGTCAGGATCCAATTGTGATTTTTTTTGTCCATTCCAGTTCTTTGCATTATTTATTTCAAAATCAACATCTGTTTCTTTGCATACACAGAATGACCTTTTCGCTCAAGTGCTGGAAGAATGTGACGGACATCTCCTTCACCTTCAGCCTTTAATGAGGTAAGCTTTCTAGTGCATTGTGTATGTTCCTTGTATGTTACCCTTTTTTCCATAACTTTTGATGATACCAGGAAAATACAAGAGCACGAAGATAAATTGAAAGATAAAAATAGATCACAAGAGGAAATCGGAACTTCAGAAGATGAAATGAGTAAATCTCAAGCTGAGAAGACACTAATCCAAAATGCTCTGAAATCTGATCAGTTTGGGGCACTGGTCCATCACCTCTCACTAGTTCGGAATAAGCGCTGTCTCATGGCTTATGTGTGAGTGATCAGAACTTACTCTTAAGGAACACTTTTCTTTTTACCCGCCTTGCCCTCATCCTGGCCTATGTATCACATTCTCTGGTTTTATAGATATAAAAGAGCAGAAGTCATCAGAAGCTTGGGATGGATGGTCGACAGTGTGCTTCCTGAAGAAATTCAAGAGAAACTCAGTACTTCCGAAAAAGAATATTTCAAAAATCATGCTGCAACTCTACAATCATACATGGCAGAGCTCGATCTTCATCTGACTGTGGTAACTAATTCTCTGTGCCCAACGTTTTGCATTGTATGTGATATTGTTCGAGATGGAGAGTATGCCGTTTAGTCTTTCTAATGTTGGTGATATGCAGGATATGATTCCTCCAAAAGATCCCTACATAAAGGTGAGAGTTCTCGATGATATTGGCGAGATTGCACTGAGCGATCAAGTAGCCAACTTAGCGCGCCATGCAATCATGTTCCTGCGAAGAACTGATGCGGAGCAATACATCACTCAGGTAGCTATGCAACTTATACATCTAATCACTTCTTCTCCTCCATTGGGTTGACACTCTTTTGTAACATGATAGCTTAATGATATGAGCAGGGCCAAATGGAAGAGCTCACAGGCTGATTTCAATGGAGGGTGTAATGTTTGAAGTTGTTCCATGTTTTAAGCCTGTAGTAGAAACCATACTGGTGAAGGTCCATTTTTCTTTCACATGTCAACTTCACTTGCACTTTTATGAGATTTGCATATTGAATGGCTTATTTTATATAGTAGTCAAAATAAAATTCTATTGTTAATGATTATTCGTGTTTAGTTTCACATATTTAAAATAATTTAGATTATAGTACTATTCTATACTTAACAATAGTGTTTAAATAATGTATAAATACAATATTTAAACGTAATGATATATAATACATATAAAAAAATTACAAAAAATAGTAGTACTAGTTTTTCTATTTTGGTATGTTCCTTATTAACTTCTATTTTGGAATCATTGATTCTATCACATCATTCTTTAGAATAACCACGAAGAATAAACAGGGAGATTCGATATTTTGATGAGCATAACAAGATGCAAAAGATCATTGATTCTATCGGTACTTCTTATAATAATAATAATGATAATAATAATAATATGCATACACTCGTTTATAAATTAGTACTATCTGAGACACAATCAATTACTCCTATTACTGGCAGCCACATCAGCAGGAGCGCGCCTGCAACTTCCGGCGCCAACATGTTGACGTCCAATGCCGACGCCATGGCTCAAGAATGTGTTGTTGCGTTTCTTGAAATGGAGACGGACGCTACGAATAATGATAAACTGGTGGAGTTTGTCCGTAGCCACTACGTGAGCAGTCTCAACGCGTCCGAGCTCTGCTCAGCGCTCCTCCACCATATTAATGAACCATGCCTTCACAACTTCATCCATGATTTATCCCGTCTTTACAATGCACATTCCACGTTGGAGAAGACCCTGAAATCAATGGACGAGAGCTTCTGCAAGAAGCTCCGTTGCATAGGCGTTTCCAAGAAGGTCTCTGCGGTTCTCTTCACATCAGCGGCCGTGATCTGCGTGGCCAACGCCAATGCCAATACCAAGAGGGCAGCAGCTGCTGCCGTGGCCTCCCTTCTATTTGGCGCGGTCGGGAAATGGGTGCATTCACTGTTGAACAAGCGTGAGAGGGTTGTGAGGAGAAACAAGGAGGTAACAGAGCTTATGAAGTCGGCATGAAAGATGTCGACAGCATTCACACGGTGGCGCAATCGTTGTTGGAAGGGAGCTTCAGCTTGCAAGACTTGCTAGAGAAAATCGACTACTACGGTGGTGAGATGAAATGGGTTAAACAACTTGTGCTGCAAACTATCACTAAGCACTTGGATTAACTATCTTCTAAATACGGTTACTTGTATCCTAATGCTAAATTTATACTACCACAAATAAAAGGTGTGAATGATCACTTTCACGATGGCTGCGCACCTTGAAATCGTTGAAAAAATGGTAAAAATCAGTTGATTTTATCAGAACCTTTAAGTTTTGGTTCAAAATCAATATCGCGAAAAACCATTGGACCGACACGTTTAAGTATGAATGGATCGACACGTTCAAGTATCTCATACGTCCCAATAAATCTCGGACTCAGTTTACCATTCTTTTTAAATCAGAGTACCTTAAAATTTCATTGATTCTTAGATTTTTTTTTGTTAGTTTTAAGATATCATATAAATAGTAAAATTCCCTAAAATATACACATCCATCCTAATCATTCTGACCAGCACCATAAATAATTGGGTTAAATTTGTATATTGGAGATTCACAAAGTGAATAGTGAATACAGACAGTTACAAATTCAAAAGCATCATTTAAAAAAAACACATGTAATTCTTTTTTGTTTTAATCTCGTCGTCCTCTGCTCATCCGAATGTTAATGGCCCTCGAGGCCATAGCCCTCAAGTTAGCTCTCGCAGTTGCAGGTGCAAGTGAGCCCCTCCTCCGGTCATCAGGTCCCGTGAAAGCCTCCATAAATTCTTCCCTCTGCAGCCTCAGGGCCAAAGCAGCATCCCTGTCCTGGCCCGGCAGCTCTGTTCTTGCAACATCCCCTCTGCTCGACTGAGCCCGGTTTCTGATGCGTTGTTCGCGGTTTCTTCTCCTCTCGGCAGAATTGTTAGACGACTCAAGACTACGCAATTCCACAACACCTCTGCTTTGCCTAGTATGTTGGCTCCTTGTTCTCGATTGAGAAGGCTGCTCGAGGGCCTCTGTGGCAGATTCATCGGCTGCCTTTCTAGCCTCTACCTCCTGTGGGAACAGCAGCTGCACCGTGTTCCACAGTACCGTGTTCACTTTGCTGTACTTCCCTGTGCTGCGAATTTTCGCGTTACATGTTAGTGAAGTCAAGAAAAATGGAGTTAGTTGATCAAGAATAGCTTCTATTTACCATACCTAATGATCTGCCTACATTTGGGGCACTTCCTCCCGCATCTATCAGCTGCGGAGCTCAGGCATTTCTTACAGAAACTACGAAAAAGAACACGGAAAGAAAACTTGAGTAGATATGGCTTAGGTTGTATAGGATATGATCATCTATCTAGTTCAAAATTTTTACCTGTGTCCACAAGGCGTGGTACTCGGTTCATAACATATCTCGAGGCAAATCTGCGAAATTCAAACATATTTCAACCAATAAGTTGCATAACATCAGCATAAGTGTAAAAGAATGTGAATGAATTATCTCTTTTCTTACAGCACAAGAGAGCTCCTCCCGGAGGCGATCAAGGCATGGAATCAAAGGGGTAGAGCTGGAAACATCACTGCTCTTTGCGTCCACTTCCTCATCTGCCTTAATATGCTTCTCTACCTCTGCAATGGCTGTCTCCTATTTACTAGTTGATTCACCCTCTTTACTAGTTGATTTTGGCTCATCTTCATCGAGATCAAGAACAGTAACGGGTATGGATGCAGGGCTTCTTCTCTGAGCCCTCCGTTTTCTACATACATCGAATTTAAACGCGTAACTTAGCAAAACATGCTGTAACAGACGAATCAACACAATAACAAAGTCATAAATGCAATCCAATTGCTTCTTTTACTTCCATACTTCATACATGGAAATTTCAATATATGAGAAAAAAAACCACAAAACACAAAATTCAAAGCCACTAGATACATAAGATCCATATATAGGAGATAAATTCCATAGAAGCAACATTGGGTAAACTTATGATTCGATATAAAAATAGATTTTTTCACTTCAACCAGCTCTTGTTCACATAAATAATCAAGATTCAAATTTAATAAACACGATGAAGGAAGTAGAAAAAAAACCATAGACCTCAAAGACTATAGATATGCTCTAAATCTCCCAAAATTGCATACAACTATGCTACATACAGCTAAAGATCAGTACATAAACGAAAATAAAATTCCTAAATCCATAATCGAAAATATTAATTATAAAATCTAAAGGCAAGGGTCGATTTTTCTTCTACTATTCATTTCCAGAAAAAACATAAATAATCAAACACATACACAATTAAAAAAAAGGGGAATTCGATATGATAAATTTTGACCAAATACAACCTTCTTGAATTTGTCTGTGGGGTTTTCAAACTTTGCAAGTCGGTTCTCTTCTTCTGCTTGAACTGTGGATCGGGATTGTCTTCGACGATGAGGCTTGCGACCAGCAGCGCCTCTTCGTCCCACCCAGCCATCGCGGCGACTGATCGGAACCCCGGACTGAATAAACTCTCCTCTTTCTGGCCATTTTCTGCGATTTCTTGTCGTTTTTTGGATGGATTTCCCGAGATTCCGGGGCTTCTGCTCGAATTCGCTTCAGCAACCATCTTCTTCTGAAGTTTAGGGTTCCGATTGCGGAATTATACAGTTGATTGGGGCAAGTAAGGAAAAATGTTGTACAACGGTCATCAGTCAAATTCAATTTTTAACAATAACGGCTACTCTAGTCAAGTCAGATTTAACCCGTACCCGAATCCGAACCTGGAACCGCTACTGGCCCAATATTTATGGCCCAATTAGCAATTATGATGTTATTGAAGGAACATGACATAATTTCAGAGTTAATATTTTTATTTAATACTATGTCCAACATACAGTATTTCTTGATTATTCCTAAAAACATGATTACTGCAACAAAATAATTTTGTTTATAATAGTAGTATTTTTAAGGATCGATTTAATTGAAATGAAATTGATTGTTTTTTTGAATTACGGTGCAATTAAGAAACTATAAAACAAATGGAAAATAATATATCACAAAGGTAAAGTATATTACTTATAACATGCTTTGTTTGGTCTATTCGGTTTAAAAATCCCGACACATTGCGTTATTTCTTCAGTTCAATGATTGAGTTTATTTTTCACTCTAAACAAGTTCTAAAAATTAATGCTAGTTTAACACATTACAAGTTCTTTCGCGTTAAACTATTAATAATCTAACTTCTATCCTATGTTAAATACAATATCCATTTAACATTCAATCAATAAGAGTTTCTCGCTTATGTTTCAGGTATGATTCTAGGCTAAAACAATCTCACTAAAACCTAATAAAGATAGGTAATCAGGCCATCCACATACATGTCCCAATACCGTCTCATCCCTTCACTATTTAAGGCTATCCATATACATGTCTCAATATCGTCTTATCCCTTCACTATTCATGGGCCTCACTGCACTTTTTACCTCATCTCTTAACTAAGAGACAGCACATGCAACCCTCCATCTCTTAATGATCTCATCCCTTAGGGTGTCTCCGATAGTTAAGCCCGTAGCCCTGAGCCAAGCCACAAAACTTGGCCGGGCCACCAAAAAACTTGTCCACACAATAGTGGACATGCCCAAGCCACCAATTAATATTTTTTTTCATTTGTTTGAGGTATTTTAATTTAAGTAGAATAAAAATTATCGAACTATAATAAATATAAAAAAATGCATAATTAATTAAAAAAAATTAAAACCAAATCTTCGTTGTATTATAGAAAGGGGTAAAATTATACAACGAAAATTATCGACATCACACAAACAACACCGCGAACGCATATCACTCTCTGCCCCCTCCTCTACGATTCCAGACCTCTTCAACCAAATTAGTTTGCAGTGTCGTATGTGATGTTTTCCTCCGCATATCGGTGAACCGTTGGATCAAGTATGCATTAGTACGCGGTACGCGTATGCCCATTTGCAGTGGGGCAGTGGCAATACCTTGACTTGTACTAGCACCCTTTTATGGTGCCCAGCGCTCTGCAGCAAATCCTTCGTCATCTATTATCATATTGTGCAATATGATACATGCATACATGATGGAGGCGACATCATTTTCGTGCCAAACTCGTACCGAGCACCGTAGAATGGCCCATCGCGATTGGAGGACACCAAAAGCTCGCTCAACATCCTTCCTAGCACCCTCTTATTTTGCCACGAAATAGGATTGCTTCAGCCCAACCAGTTGCCGGATCGTCTTGACAAACACGGGCCAATGAGGGTATATCCCATCGGCCAAATAGTATGCCCTGTTGTACCGCATGCCGTTGGCCACGAATCTGACCGTCGGACCCTCACCCTGACACTCGTCATTGAAGAGATGAGACGACTGTAGAACGTTGATGTCGTTGTTCGACCCTGCGACACCAAAATACGCACGCCAGATTCGCAAACGGTAGTCAGCAACGGCTTCCAGGATCATCGTGGGGTGTCTCCCTTTGAATCTAGATGTGAACTGCACCTTCCAAGCCACCGGGCAGTTCCTCCACTCCCAGTGCATGCAATCGAGGCTGCCTATCATCCCTGGAAAATGGTGCACCGACCCGTGCATATCTATCAATCTCTGGCATTCATCGGCATTTGGTTCCGTAGATACTCCGGACCGAAGATAGCCTGGATGCCATTACAAAACTGTAGCAGCGCCTATAGGGAAGTTGATTCACCCATCTGTAGGTATTCGTCGAACATATCAGCGGGACCGGCATAGGCAAGCTGCCTAATTGCAGCGGTACACTTCTGATATGTCGACAATCCGACTCTGCCGCTAGCATCACGTCGCAATGTGAAACACCTGAACCGCTGCGCCAATGACGTTGCTATATGGATTAAGAGCCGTTGCGACATTCTGAATCTGCGATGGAAAATCTCTGGTGGATAACGGGGGTTGTCGCCAAAGTAGTCTTCCATCAACCGCTGGTCGGCCACGACATGGTCACGGCAGATTGTCCGCCGATGATAGATCGGCCGAGGGACCGCCTCCACCTCGTCAGCTTCACGTTGCACCTCTTCAACCAGTTCATTGAAGTCCCTATCGATCAATTGTTGAAACTCATCGTCGGAACTCATTTTTGAAACTAGAATTGAGATAAATTAAAAAGACTGGAGATTGGGAATGAGGTAAAAAAATGGAAAAAATGGGTATATTTATAGAAATAAGAAAAAAAATTCAAAAATGGGTGAGCCGCGGCTCTCGGCCAAGCGCCTCGGCCGAGCCGCCGTCGTGGCTCTCTCTTGGGCACCCCCCCCCCCCGCCGCAGCCCTGTGTGGCTCTCATAATAGGGAGCCGTGGCTGAGCCATACGCGAGCCACGAGCCGCGGCTGCCCTATTGGAGACACTCTTAACTATTCATTCAATTTCATTTTTTACTTTTATTTCCAACAAATCCAATTAATATTTCATTGAAATATTAAATTAATACTAATAATTCATAAAATCATTAAAAACCACGAAAATTACAACATCCGAAAAATACATAATTGAAATCCTAATATTACAAGTTTGAGTGATAATAGAGAGTTTTTTTTATGGTGGATAATTTGTGGGAATTATTTGATATTTATAGAAGTGATTGGGGGCTTAAACAAAATAGAAAAAAAAAATTAAAATATTGGAAAAAAACGGCTATAAACTGCTAGTATTTTTGGGGGATTTTTTTTTTATTTTTTCAGAATTTTAAAAAAACAAAAAAAAACATTTTTCAACGGATATAAACGACGCCCACTCGCGGGCCGGCGAGTGGGCGTCACGGACGCACGGGAGCTCGCCAACCTCCTCTCCGCGGAGGGACACGGGACGAGACGGAGTACCCGCATCGCCGTCTCGTCTCACCGAGACGAGACTGAGCCCGCATCGAGACAGCGATGCGGATGCTCTCAGCTCCAATAGTACTTCAAAACCAATCTGATTTTTAATTTTTGAGTAAAAAATATATATTTTTAGGTTTACACGAAATCAAATTTTTTATTTATTTTTTTTAATTTCGGGAGTAAAAATGAACTAGCCAACTGATGGTGGTTCGTCTGCCGAGATGAAGGAGGGTGAATGGCTAATCTTCTTCTCCCTATTCTCTATCTTCTACCCAGTGTTTTATCAATATTTCCGTGTGTAAAATAATACTCCTACCAAAAATTGCTCAGGATTCTGTTATTTAAATGTGATTTTTTTTGCAACTTCTATGAGCCTAGATGGATTATCATAATAATTTTATTCGAACAGGTCGAACTTACTACACCTCAGAAATTCGTCTTTTTTCTGCCAAATCTTGTCCTAACTTTGTTTTCACCTTTATTTTCAACCTAATTAAAGACAAAATACATCTTTACGAATTTAAAAAAAAAAGATATGAAACCTATAAAAAAGGATGTAATATTTGATTCACTTGGTTAAGTAGTGTTCAATTTCACCATTTACTACTACAATTCTTTAAAATGAATATACATTTGTACTGTGATTTGTTTTTAATTTGGGGGAAAGAAATACTCTCTCTCAGTCTCACTGGTACACAACTATTTGAGTGCGAAAGCAAGCAGAGAGAGAGAGAGAGGAGGGATGATGAGAGCAGTTGACAGTGCGATTCGAAGCGTGCATACGGCGCTCAATAGCCCTCGCCTAACCAGAATCTCTCTTCGTGCTCCTAAATCGGTAAGTGTTTTTTGTTTACCTTTAATTTGTATTTTCCAGCTATTCCTTGTCGATACACGTTGTAAATAACTAAAGTGTTTTGATTAATTAGTCGTGCTGATTGTTTGTTTTTGCTTTGCTTCCCCAATCAATTATTGATTTTAAATTTGTTCTGTACAATTGGATGTGTGATGAGGAAGTTTAATCCTTTTACAGTAGTCGAATTGTTTCATTATTTTGGCATAATTGAAGTAGCTATAGGTGTTGCCTCAATGGTATTAGCCAAATAGAAGGACCAAGAAGCACAGGTTTTTGGACAATTTTTGGAACTCATCCATATTGAATGGTGTTTGATGAAATAGTTTGCTGAACTACTCGAATGTGTGCATAGTAACTAAGGAAATCAATCCCTACTTATTACTACTTGTATGTGATGAGCAATTTCATCAGCCACATTTATTGTGGTTGACCTGGGCAATACCTTTTGTTGTTCGTAGTTACTTTGTTGAAGAGGACGAAGCATGATTCCGATTCATGGTAGCAAAACATAGCAGCACTGGAATTAACAAGCATGTTAGGAGCTACATACATTTTATCAGCTTATCTAAGTTTCCTTTTCTGATTTCCAAATTGGTGTTCATGTATGCATTGCATTTAGAGAAATGAAATTGCGGGACTTGCTGGATAAAGAAAACTCAAAAGTGAATTCAAGTCATAGTTCTTGTGTTATACTTAGGATTCAACTTTTACTGTGTCGTGTGAATAATCTCATCATTTTTTTTGCTTTGTTGTGTGAACATTCTCCCAGGTGGAGGTCGAATTTGATGATGGCAGTGCATATAATCTGTCAGCTGAATACTTGCGAGTTTATAGCCCTGCAGTTGATAGTAAGATCAGATCAGTCGGAGGAGAAAAGGTAACTAGAAAATGCTTAAAAATACAAAGACTCGTATGATGGTTAGATGACTTGGAGTGGAAAGGCCAGATCTTTGTATGTGTATTAACTTTGATGTGGTGAAAAAATAATGATAGGTGCATGAAATTGGAACTTTACGATCATCTGCTTCTTTTCCTTTCCAATAGAAAGTAACTTGAGCATTGATCAGGTTATAGCCGGGAGGCGTCATGTTGGGATCATGTCTGCAGAACCTGTGGGAAACTATGGGGTGAGGTACTATATTCCATCGATATGGAGAAGCCATTTATGACAAGTGCTCTCTATTATATACTCATAGCAGTGTTGTTTCTGATTGATGTAGATTACTTTTCGATGACTTGCATAAAACTGGGATCTTCACATGGGATTTCTTTTATTATCTTGGTAGCAACAAGTTTTCGCTCATGAGAAACTACCTTGAAACTATAAAGAAACACGGCCTTAGCCGTGACCCAAAACCAAGGAAGTGAAGTGTGTACTTCTAGGTGTCGGTTTGAATGCAGGTAAGGAGGCAAATCTGCATGATTTTGTAAATCTACTCTGATATATTATAATTCATATGACACATTCATGAACATCATGTTCTTTTATATAATTTGGATAAAATGCTATTTCATCCATCCGTCCATTTCCAAATACTTCATGCTGATTCATTTTGTTTTGAAGGAAGCCAGTTGATGCAAGATGAATTGAAATATTGTCTTACAGTAAAAAAGGGAACTAATCCACTTATAATTATTTTTTCCTCATTTTAGCTCATTTCATCTATCCATTTGTTTTTCTTTTTCTTATTAGTACATCTTTAACGCACTTTTATGTTTATACGCTGGATTTTTTGAAGGAGAAGATCGACCGATGCCCTTTGGGAGTGGGAAGATAGTTCGTTCTTTTCATTTATCAAGATAAATTGTCCGAGTCATTATTCCAGATCTTTGATGCTGCAGGTGAAGTAGATTACATTATGTGTATTAGTTCACTCTAATTTTGAACCATATGAAATTTATGCTCTCTGAAGACTACTTATTGTAGCAATAGCAGTAGAATGATAAGACTGCTAAATAGCCAATAATCTGAAATTTAACTCTCAAATAGAAGAAAACATAGAATCCCATAATCTTTGGTGGCGACACAAAATATTTCTCATTTTCCCTCCTAATAGATTGTTTTAGATTTCAATTTGGAGGCTATAATTACATAGGGACAATGAATAACTCTCAATTGAATCAAAAAATTTGTAAGAGAAAAAATACATCTATTTTGGAAGTCCACCTACATTAAAATATGATGGTTGTTTTGTCTACTTGTAGGATAGCATGTGACAACACACCTACCATATGGATGTACATTATTTTTATTATCAACGAAAGAATATTTAAAGTGAATACCATTCAGGAAATCCTCATAAAATTATTTTTAAAAGATTAATAATCATTTATTATTATTCAACTAATATTACCCACCCCTTTCATCAGATTAGTATTCTGTTTGTCGTGGTCCCTTGCCTTTATGACTTTATCAAAAGAATCCAGCTGTGGGCACAATTTTTAAAATTTAGGATCTCCTAAATGTGGACGGAAAAATTAAGTATATTCCATAAAAGCAACTTAGTAGTAGTTGATTTTAAATGTTGGCACTGCTAGGCTGCTAGCAATATAATTTAAGAAGAAGACCCAATTAATTACTTCATCAATGAGATTTTACAATTTCTCGATTTGTTTAAATTTCGTAAATATTAACTATGCACATTATTTTTTCATCAACGATTACATTGTGGATATAGTATTTTAAAGTAGAATAAATTTTTTGAAGTACGAATGTTATTGGGATATTATTTATAGTGTAAGTCGGTAATTTGGGTAAAGTAAGAGAAAATCATGATTAACTAAGATGATTTAATAGATGATAAAGCCAGCTCAGGTGGATGAAAAACATTATTGATTCTCTTTATGAAAAAAAAGGAAAAAGTTAAGACAATTTAACAGGCGAACGCCGTCGTTTTGATAAGTCAACGAGAATAATGTTCCACTTCTTCATCACACTCTGTCAACAAAAGTACAAAACAAGATTACAAACATAAATATACAATTCTTCAAAATAATTCTCACAATCAGAGCACTACAAAAATTCGTCGAAATTTAATTTCGCCAATTAATTATACGCAGAAAAAATGTGAAAGAGAGAGCTGACTTTGGCAAAGAATCACATTTCAGATCCTTTTATAGAAAAACCCATTTCGATTCTGGCTATGCGACGATGTCAGTGCTGAGATTTCTGTGTGTGTTGGCCGCCGCCGCCGCGGCGCTGGTCGGAGGCGGAGCTGCGGCGGCGGGGGCTGGGACTGCGCCGTACAGAGTTCACACGCTTTTCTCGGTGGAGTGCCAGAACTACTTCGATTGGCAGACGGTGGGGCTCATGCACAGCTTCCGCAAGGCCGGGCAGCCCGGCCCGATCACCCGGCTGCTGAGCTGCACCGAGCAAGAGAGGAAGAATTATAAAGGCATGGACTTGGCTCCCACCTTTGAGGTCCCTTCCATGACCTTGCACCCCAAGACTGGTGATTGGTGAGTTTAGTTTACTATGTGTGTGTTGATATTAATTGGGCCCTTATTAATTGGAGTGTAAAAATGCCATATTGTCTGTGATCATGAGTTTGATTTCTCCATCAGCTTGCAATCTATGTCTATTGTTGTTGTAGTTGTAAGATGTATACTATGTATTTATTGCTTAGGTTAGGACTTAGGATTGGATTCTTGATATTGAGAAGTGGGATTTTGTTTCTATTTATTGCTCCCTGTTTGTAGTGTTTAATAAGGTAGTGGATTTCATTTTTCTGTTGATGGAATCAAGAAATCAGATTTTGTAAGTGAAGGAGTAGCTACTAGAGAGGGGAGGGGGGGGGAGTAAATTTGTAAAAGATTACACTTTATTTCTGCATAGAGGTTTTCTGCGGCTGTTTACTTCTACTGCTCGGCTTTTATGGCAGGTATCCGGCGATTAATAAACCAGCTGGTGTTGTCCACTGGCTTAAACATAGCAAAGAAGCAGAAAATGTTGATTGGGTCGTTATATTGGATGCTGATATGATTGTTCGAGGTCCAATCTTACCATGGGAGCTTGGTGCTGAGAAAGGCAGACCAGTTGCTGCATATTATGGGTAATTTTGGTTCCTCCTTTTAATAATGAGCTTCATGCTTCTCTCTTTCATTGGAGGACATATTAACATTAGCTAGGAACGTGTGAGTTTTGAGAGGTTCAAGTATTACACGTCTGATATCTCTATTTGAATTCTGATTTGATGTAGGAACTAGAGTATATCTCATTTTAATCTAAGTCTTCCATGCTTCACTTATATTAGTTCATTGTACGTACGTGCGAATGCCAAATTTGCACTTAGGAGGGCAATATTTTCCCAACTTCTTTCATTGTTTATTTTCTCGATCCTTTGTCCTCTCTTTGTCATGAGATGTGTTTCGTTAATATTGTTATAGGTCTCATATGGTAGCTATTTGCTGTCGGACACAAGGATGTCCATAGATCATAAGCTCTCACCTTTGGATTTTCGCTGGTTGAAAATTGAAATATTGATGATGTGAGAGATCCCAAAAATCAAAACTTCTATTTGCTGATGAATTTTCACAATGATTAAAGCTTCTTTATTGACTAGATGCCAGATGTGCTGTTCTACATATTTGTAGTTGAGTTTTCATAATTAGGATTCACATTTATTAAGCTGCGTGTCAAATCAAAAGTTATTAGTTTATCATTTTGGCAGAAGAGTGAAAAAAATATAACGGTATCTCCTTTCTGATTCTTTATCGTTGAAAAAGCTTTCGTACTTAATCAAAAGATCTGCTGTCAATTTGAAATCTGCTGTTACCTTAGTCATATTCTAGTGGTTTATTCATTTTAAATACTAGTACTACTATTATTCAATTTTAAGAATCACAAACAGATGAACAACCCCAAAAAAAAATATTTTCGGAATAAACTTTTCCTGTTTTGTAGTGTAATGTATCATTGCTGTTATAAAATTTATAAAAGAAGCATTTCTTGAGCAGGTACTTGGTTGGATGTGACAATATTCTTGCTAAGTTACACACAAAGCATCCTGAACTCTGTGACAAGGTTGGTGGGCTTTTAGCCTTTCACATTGATGATCTTCGAGTTTTTGCACCATTGTGGTTATCGAAAACTGAAGAAGTGCGGGCAGATAAAGCTCACTGGTCGACCAACATCACTGGTGATATATTTGGAACATGGTGGATCAGTGAAATGTATGGATATTCATTCGGCGCTGCAGAGGTAACTTTGGATGCTATATTTCATTGTACCTTTATACATATATATGAATATAGATGACTTTATGATTTGCTTTCGTCAGGTGGGACTTCGTCACAAGATAAATGATAACTTGATGATATATCCAGGCTATGTTCCTAGAGAGGGCGTTGAGCCCATCCTTATGCACTACGGCTTAACTTTTAATGTCGGAAATTGGTCATTCAGTAAGTTAGAACATCACGACGACAGTATTGTGTATGATTGTGGGCGCCTCTTTCCCGAACCCCCATATCCTAGAGAGGTATGATTGTATTACTCAAAAACCGAACTTTGTATTGTGCGTTCTGTTCTGTAAAGTCATCATGTTTCTCTTGCAGGTGAAAGTAATGGAAAGTGATCCAAACAAAAGAAGGGCTCTATTTCTTAGTTTAGAGTGTATAAATACCATTAATGAAGGTTTATTGTTGAACCATGGAAAACACAGCTGTCCAAAGCCGAAGTGGTCGAAATATTTGAGTTTCTTAAAGAGCAAAACTTTCGCGGAGCTAACACAACCGAAACAACTGACTACAAAAAGCCTTGAAATGATGGAGGATGTTCACGAACAGAAGCAAGACGTTGGTGAGCCGGAAAAGCCTCACCCAAAAATACATACCATTTTCTCAACAGAATGCACCCCTTACTTCGATTGGCAAACTTTGGGGCTTGTCCATAGTTTCAACCAGAGCGGCCAGCCGGGGGGGATCACGAGACTTCTAAGTTGTACAGACGAGGACTTGAAGAAATACAAGGGACGTGATCTAGCTCCCACTCATTATGTCCCATCCATGAGCCGACATCCATTAACGGGAGACTGGTAATGCCTTCTTACCGTATAAACTTGGTGCAAAAATATGTTGGAGAGGTATAGATGAAAAAGAAAATCGACATGCGTTATAATGCATAAACTACTCATGCAGGTATCCGGCAATTAATAAACCAGCTGCGGTTCTGCATTGGATTAACCATGTAAAGACCGACGCAGAATACATTGTGATCCTGGATGCTGACATGATAATGAGAGGACCAATCACACCATGGGAGTTCAAAGCAGCCAAGGGCAGACCCGTTTCGACTCCCTATGAGTAAGACATTGTTTCCCTGCTGATTTGTAATGAATTACTCGACCAACCTTTAGAAGCTTCTTGTTTTCAAAACCACCTTAATTTTCTACTAGAACAAAGGATTACTCGATGTTTACTTGAAATTTGTTGGATACCACAACAGCTACCTCATTGGCTGCGACAATGAGCTTGCGAAGATCCACACGAGCCATCCTAAGCTTTGTGACAAGGTTGGAGGCGTTATCATAATGCACATAACGGATCTCAGAAAATTCGCTCTACGTTGGTTGCACAAAACGGAGGAAGTCAGAGCCGATATGGCCCATTGGCCTAAAAAATTCACCGGCGATATTTATGAAGGTGGTTGGATCAGTGAGATGTATGGTTACTCCTTTGCTGCAGCAGAGGTAATTCGAGAATTTCTTTAATTGTTTAAAGTAGCTTTCTTTTTCGATAATGTTTTAAACACGCATGGTAAATTTCTCGATGCAGATGAATCTACGGCATGTCATAAGCAACGAAATCCTGATATACCCCGGATACGTTCCTGCACCTGGTGTGAACTACAGAGTATTTCACTACGGCTTGGAGTTTAGGGTCGGTAACTGGAGCTTCGACAAAGCTAAATGGAGACATATGGGCGTCGCTGACAAATGTTGGGTTATGTTTCCCGACCCTCCAGATCCATCAACCCTCGACCGGTCTAACAAGGATTCGTTGCAGCGTGACTTGCTTAGCATAGAGTGTGCAAAATCCTTGAACGAGGCTGTACGTGGTTATTATAGAAAGAAATGCCTCGATCCCAATTCCTTGCTCCCTCCAACACGAGAAACGCGTCATCCTCCTTCATTGACAACTCCGACTCAGAAGGCCCCAGATCTTCCCACCCTGCGCACTCCGGATCATGAGACGGCCGGTGAAATTACGACCGCGAGGAAGATTGGGAAACTCGATAGAACTGAGGTCACGAGGCAGGATTCGGAGGTGAAGAACGAAACTAACGAGCTGTCTCCGCCAGAAGAGACGAACCAGGCCTTCACATCCATGAGAGTCTGGATAATGGGCTTCTGGGCGTTCTCCATCATTGGTTTCTTGGTAGTGATGTATGTAATGGTCTCGAATCGAAGAGGGCAGAGGAAGCGGGGAAAAGTGTATAAGCCCAAGAGATGAAGCTCGTATACGGGATCATGGGAACGCAATGCTGAAACGTCGTACCGTCCCTTGGTATATTGTGATCTGAGTCATTGCTTGGTGTGGCTCGTCTGCAAGCAAAACTTGGCATCTCTGCAAGCAATGACTCAGTAATCGGAGTTTTTGATGAACTTGAAATTACAGTATACTCGGAGTGTAATTCTTAGGGAAAAGATATTTATACAGAATGAATAAAATGTGATTGTGAAAACCTTTATTGCTTTCTTTCGAAGCTGTCTTACAAATATTATACTATACGCCTTGATTTGCTAGGTTCATTTTTATAAACAACCAATCATTTAAATTTTAAATACAAAGTCCAAATTAAGATGACGTATTTTCCTTTTTAGTTTGTCCCAATTAAGATGACACATTTCCTTTTTTTTGATAACTTTCTCTCTCTAATTAATACACACAACCACTTTTTATCACTCTTATTAAAATATGCATATTTCTTTATCTCTCTATTTTAATACTTACACCCACATTTTCTCACTTCAATTAAACACATTAACCAATAACTCCTAAAATCTCGTGCCGGTTAAGAAATGTGTCATCTTAGCCGGGACGGAGGGAGTACTAATTAACACTTAAATCTTAAATGTTTTATATTATTCACATTTTGCCTTAGGTATATAGTATTACAATTAAGATTTATGAATAATACGAACATGAATAATTTTATTAAAGCTAACAAACCTTACATAATTTAAATAATAAAAAAATGCACAATTAAAAAAATAGAAGTGAAAACAAAGGATTATTAACAAATTAAATTACGGAATGGCAGAAGGCATGGGCTGACTACTAAACAAAAAAATCATGATAGTACTAGTAATAAATAAATTCTACCCCATAATAATGATGATAATAATAATAAATCCTAAACCTTTACTTACACTTTATAAATTCTGACCACGCATTGAAACAATTTAAGCCTATTTCACCTTGATGGTGTCCACTCTCAACTAAGTCTTAAATGTCATCCAATATAGATTAAACCAAAAATGATGGGCGAAAATTAGATATACATTTATTTGGAGTAATACATTTCACTTTTTTTTCAACAAATTAACTTGTCTAGAGAAGGCCTAAAATTTAATTGGCATGTACTATTGGATATTATTTTTTCTCATTCGAAAGAAGGTAAAGACTCGAGGCATATAGAAAAAAAAAATCCTTTTTCTATTGTAAGATTATGCATTGGACTATAACTACAAGATCGAACAATATTCACGAAACTGAATCATATTTAATCTATCAAATCGAACATGCCGATCTTGCAAGATCGGGTAGAAGCAAGATTCCCTTGATTGGGATACTAGGAAGGGAAGAGCATCCATGAATCCAATCCCATTTTCCATCACTCCAAACTATAATACCAGAGCCAAGATCCTTATACAAACATATCATCCCATCAATCCCCACACACTTCACACACCCCCAATTCATCTCCTCCCCCAACAATCTCATCCCCAATTCCACCGGCACCTCCTCCACCACCCCCCATCGATCTCCGCCGCCCAGCTCCCACACACGCCCGCCTCCTCCCGACGTCCCCCCCACCACCGCCACCTTCCCCTCCCTCCGCACCAGCGCCGCAAACTCCAGCCTGTCCGCCATCGGCACGGCCACCTCCCGCCACCTGTTCGACGAAATGTCGAACCCCATCACGCTATACGCCCGCGCCGACGTCATCCAATACAGCACGCCGTCGCCGGAGTAAACACTCTCTTTCGGCGTCCAAACCGTCAGCCTCACCGCGAATTCCACCGGCATCTCCCCCGCCACCCGCCACTCGCCGGCGGCGGCGGCGAAGTCGTACACCTCCACGGTCGGCTCGTAAGCCCCGCCGGCCTCCGACATCCCTCCGGCCACGTAGATTCTGAAGCTCCGGCGGCCCGGCGGCTCCACCACCCCGACCGCCGGATTGGTCCGGGCGACGCGGAGGGCGGGGAGGGCTCTGAATTGGGCGGTGAAGGGGTTGCAGATCGCCAGCTGGAGCCGAGTCGCGGAGGCGAGCTTCATGAGGATCAAGCCGCCGATGGCCGCGATCGGCTTCAGCGGCGGCGGGCTAGCACCACCCCGATCGAGATCCATCTCGTGCCAGCTGTCCTCGACCGGGTTGTGGGCGTAGCAGGAAGTAAGGCCCCAACTGCGGGCCGACAACGCCAGGAACCACGGTGGGTGGCGATTCCGTGGAACCGCCAACTCGGCCGTCGCGCGCCAGCCTTTGCAGGCGGCGCGGGCCCGGGCCAGGGAGTCCGGGGGGAGGTAGGAGAAGATGTTGGCGAGGAGATCAATTGGGAGATTGCTCCACATCGTAAAACCAACAAGAAGAAGAATGATGGGATTATGCAAATAAGTAGTACAATGAAATCTTGTGAAGTGATGATGAAAGGGGATCAATGATTGTGTGTGTAGGGATGTGTGCTCACATGAACTCTGAGGGGGCCCACATGGGCAATGGCAAGTTTCTTCGTAGTAATATTATATTGTTGGTTGTGAAAATAGCGGTTGTTGATGGTGAGGAAAGGCCATTTGAAGAAGGTGGGGTTTCCTTTGAAAGTGATGGTGGGTTTGTCTATTGCCTATGAGATGATGGCATAGATTCTCTCTTTTGCCACTTGCTGTGGTGTTGGTTATATTGGGCTATTGTGTGGTGAACTATTATTTGGGCCTGGGTATTAAATGGCCCGGGTAATGTGAATTGGACCTGTGCTTGCCCTAGTCCAATTGGCTGTTGATATACCCCCTCTCCACTCCCTCACTGCCTCACATTCTACACTCTCTCACTCTCTCTCTGCTCTCTTGCGTTTGTTGTGATTCCCTTCTGTGATGTTCTTCTCCGATGATCTCCGGTTGTTTCCACGGTGATCTATCACGATTTTAGAGTGATTGATCTTGTGTGAGTGTTGGAGAAAACAACTTCTTCGGTTGCTTGGGTTCTGGAGAAACTAGGGTTTCTATTCAAAGGGTTTTTTGTGAGGATTTGTTCGGTGAGAGTTTAGATCCGGTGTTGAGGAATGTTTTTGGGTTGGTATCCGGTGTGAGGTTAATGACTGAAACCGACTGTGCTCCATTGGATCTTGGTTCTGGAGAATAGATATGCCCTATTGGCAGGTGGCTGAGCCATATCTTCGATCTATTTGTTTCCTTGTTGTTTCTGCACTATTTTTAGTATTACTTTACCAGATCTGAGAGGATCCTTATTGTTATACTAACTAGGGTTTTGAGTGTGCAGGTTCTCGGTGGGTTCGAGGCTTATCCGGTCAAGGATAGCGTGGTCCGAGATTGTTAGTTATATTCTTTGTAATAGCTAGGATTTATCTGTATAAATCAGCCGTGTGGGTGATAGTTTGGCTGAGCTATCTTGTATAAGAAAAAAGAGGTCTCGGTACGAGTCTGATCCCTACAGTGGTATCAGAGCCACGGGGGGACTAGTCCGGCACGTCGAGTCGCATTAAGGAGGTGGGCAAGTGGAACCCTCATTCGTGTGGGGGTTTGCTCTGGTAAATTGACTGATACTCTCTCTGGTTTTCTTTTTCTATTTAGAGCCACATATAGGATTGCGATTTTGTTGCTGGTAGACAGTCTTTGGCAAGACTTAGGGTTTTCTCTGTGTTTTCACTTTGTGTTTCTTACTTCTGTGGTTTCCTGGTGTTCTCTGATCTTTGATCTCTTATAACTTGACCACCAAGTATATTGTGTTGCCTAAGTGACCCCCTGCGCCCTCCAGAAGTGAGTGATTGCGAACTGGGATAGCCTTAGCCAGCCTTGCTCGTGACAGTAAGGGATTTGAGGTCTGACTTGTGTGAAAATCTGTGTGAGATTGTGTATTGTCTGTGTGTGCATGTCTTTGTGCTTGACTGCTTGCAAGATTGTGTGTTCTTATCTTGCTCCCTGTGTTCTTGCAAAAATTATTTCAAAAATGGCCCAACCTGTGGGCTTGGTTCCTTTCAATGGTAAAAATGATTTTGTGATTTGGAAACAGAAATTGAAATGTATTTTGATTCAACAAAAGGTTTTCAAATCTGTTGATGGTACTCTGCCTGATGATGTTTCTCAAGAAAAACTGGATTAAATGAATGAGTTGGCTAGGGCTACTATTGTTCTCAATTTGTCTGATTCTGTGATTAGGAAAGTTGATCATATTGAATCTGCTTCTGAAATGTGGAAACACCTTGATACTCTATTTACTGAAACTTCTGTGTCTTCAAAGATGTATTTGCTTGAAAAACTTTTCAAATTTAAGCTTGATTTGTCAAAAGATATTGATGACAATGTGGATAGATTTCAGAAGCTTGTGCAAGATATTAAAAGATCTGGTGATAAAACAATTGATGAATATACCAGTATTGTCTTGATGAATGCCATACCTAATTCTTATAGTGATGTGAAAACTGCCATTAAATATGGCAGGGACTCTGCTCCTCTTGACTTGATAATTAGCTCTCCTAAATCTAAGGAACTTGAATTAAGGGAAAGAGTTTCTGACAAAAATGCTTTAGTAAGGCTTTAAATGTTAGATAAAGATCTAAATCAAGAGGGGGTACTGAATCAAATGGTGGTTTCAATTCAAACTCAAATTCCAAGAAAAAGTTTAGGTCCAGATCCAATAGCAAGGACCATAGGTCTTTAAAAAAATGTTACAACTGTGGAGAAACAGGGCATTATAAAAGAGACTGTACTAAGCCTATAAAGAATAGGCCTTCTAATCATAATGGTAACTCTCAGATTGAAAATGTTGCTAATGTTGCAAAGTTTGATGCTCACAATGAATCTGTGTTTATGCTGCATGATTTGTTGTATATAAATGCTTCCCCTATGTGTCCCTTTACTTCAAATGATTGACTGTGTGATTCTGGATACACTTGTCATGTTAGTCTCTTCAAGGAAGTGTTCACTGAGATTAAGCTTGTAGTTAATACTTATGTGTCAATGGCTGATGACAAGAAGTGTGAAATTCTTGGTATTGGCACTATGTGTTTAAAGTTTGAATCGACTATGTGTTGAACCTGAAGGATGTGAGATATGTTTCAGATTTGTGCTATAATTTGATGTCATGCACTGCATTAGAAAATTCTGGCATGGGTGGAAAATGGGGAGAATGGTGCATGAAAATCTGTAAGGGTTCCATGTGTCTGTTTAAGGCTAAAAGAAAGTGTGGTTTATATGTCTGTACTGTTGTGCCTCTTACTTGTGACAAAGCATGTGCCAATGTTGTTAAATCTGATAAATTGATGTTTAGGTTATGTCACATGAGTGAAAAATGGCTGAATATTCTGAAAAAGCATGCTATCTTGTCTGAATATGATGTTCAAGGTGATATGCCTTTCTGTGACACTTGTGTGCTGGGTAAACAGCATAGGGTTACCTTTCCTACTCCAGTGCCTGCTAATGTGAGTAAAAATGTTCTGGAATATTTGCATATGGATGTGTGAGCCTGCCTCTGTGTCTTCCCACTCTGGGTCTGTGTATTTTCTTTCTATCATTGATGACTTTTCAAGAAAAGTTTGGTGTTTTCTTATGAAACATAAGTATGATGTTTTTGGAAAACTTGTTACTTGGAAAAATTTGATTGAAACTCAGACTGGAAAAAGGATTAAGGCAATAAGGACAGATAATAGATTAGAGTTTTGTAATAAACAAATGGATGACATGTGTGCTGGTTTTGGTATTAAAAGACATAAAACTGTGCCTTATACCCCACAACAAAATGGGGTTGCTGAAAGAATGAATGAGACTTTACTTGATAAAGTAAGATGCATGTTAGCTAAATCTGGTTTGTCTAAGAAGTTCTGGGGTGAAGCTTTGCTGACTGCTACTTATCTGGTGAATAGGTCTCCTTCTGTGCCTTTGTTAGGGCAGTGCCCTGAACATGTTTTTACTGGAAAATCCCTAAATCTTTCTCATCTAAGAGTGTTTGGGTGTTCTGCTTTTGTGCATACCAAAACTGAAAAACTTGAACCTAGATCTAGAAAGGGTATATTCTTGGGATATCCTGAGGGTGTTAAAGGGTATAGAGTCTGGCTAATAGATGAGCATGAGTTTAGAGTCATTATTAGCAGGGATGTGGTGTTTAATGAAACTGAATTCCCCTGCTTAAGATTGACTGATAACCCTGCTTCAGAAAATGTGGACAGTGACTCTCTTATTGAGGTGGAGTCCACAGATAAGCCCACTGATGTGGAGCATCTAGTGGATGTTCCAAGTGAGGTGGAGCAGCCATTTTGGAACTCTATACAAGCCTATACACCTAGTGATACACCCAATGGGGGGAACCTACAAGATAATAATGTTAACAATGTGCCTTTGTCTGTTAATGTGGATAATGCTTGTGATATGCATGATAGTCCTGTGAGAATGAATACTCCTTTATCTGCCCAGAATGTGTTGAATAGTCCCTCAGGGATTCAAAATGCTATTGATGCTCCCAACTTGAATGATTATGTGTTATCTAGAGATAGGCCTAGAATGCTGAATGTTCAGAAACCTGCTAGATATGATGGCTATGTAGGGTTGGTTGCTTTGATCAATTTGGCTTTCAATATGCATGAATCTGATGTAGATGAGCCTCAAACTTATAAGCAGACCACTAAATCTAAATTCTGGAATGAATGGCATAAAGCCATGTTGGAGGAAATGAACTCACTTAAAATAAATCTTACTTGGATACTTGTATCCCTGCCACTTGGTGCTTCTGTGGTTAATTGTAGGTGGCTTTATAAGCTAAAAACTGAGGTGGAGGGTTTGAGATACAAGGCCAGATTAGTGGCTAAGGGTTTTACTCAACAAGAGAGGATAGATTATACTGAAATATTTGCTCCTGTTGTTAAATTTACTACTGTAAGGTTAATGCTTATCTTATGTGCTCATTTTGACTGGGAATTAAAACAAATGGTTGTTAAAACTGCTTTCTTGCATGGTGATTTGGATAAACCAATTTACATGAAACAACCTGAAGGCTTTGTTGATCCTAAGTTTCCCAATCATTTTTTGCTTGCTGAAAAAGGCTTTATATGGTTTGAAACAGTCCCATAGATAGTGGAATATGAAGTTCAATACTTGTATGCATAAGTTGGACTTTGTTAGAAGTACTTTTGATGCATGTTTGTATGTGAAGAACCTTGGTTATGTCCCTGTCTTCTTGCTTCTGTATGTTGATGACATGTTGATAATGAGTCCTTGTTTGAAAACCATAAGTGTTGTGCAAACTACTTTAAGTGAGAATTTTGATATGAAAGACTTAAGGGATGCTCAGAAAATATTAGGAATCAATATTTTCAGGAATAGGAAAGAGTGTGTACTTGTTTTGCATCAAGAACCCTATGTGTACAAAATTCTGAAAAAATTTAACATGTATGATGCTAAGTCTGCTTCTGTGCCCTTAGCTGCTCATTTTATGTTGAGTAAAGACTTGTGCCCTCAATCTGAACATGATATCAATTCCATGAAGAAAATTCCCTATGTTAATGCAATTGGATCTGTGATGTACTTAATGGTTAGCACTAGGCCTGACATTGCTTATGTCGTATCTTGTTTAAGTAGATACATGTCTAATCCTGATCCTGTTTATTGGGAAGCTTTAAAATGGCTGTTAAGATATCTTAAAAATACTGCTAAGTATGGTCTGTGCTATTTTAGATGTGAAGAATGTGTGAAATTAACTGGTTATGTTGACTCTAATTATGCTAATGACAGAGATAAAAGGAAGTCCACCACTTCCTATATCTTTACCATGTGTAGGTCATGTATAAGTTCGAAATCACAGTTGCAGCATATAGTGGCTCTATCTACTGCTGAATCAGAGTACATTGTCATTACTGAAGTAATGAAAGAGGCTGTGCGACTGAAGGGAGTACTTTCTGAACTTAATTTTGTGAAAACTCCTCCTGTTGTGTTCTCTGATTCTCAATCTGCAATTCAGTTATGTAAAAATCATGTTTTCCATGATAGAACTAAGCACATTGATGTAAAGTTTCATTACATCAGAGATATTGTAGAAAAAGGGTGAAGTTTCTCTTTTAAAAGTGCACACTGATAAAAACCCAGCTGACATCGGAACTAAATGCTTACCACTTGAAAAACTTCTTTTCTGTATCAAATATCTGCATTTTGACCTAGGATAGGTGCATGTCCCGGGGGTAAAAAGTCTTCAGTCACCTTATCTACTTTGCTAAGGTGTTTGGTGGCTGGAGGCACTAAATCCTTTAGACTAATGGGTGTCAACTCCTCTGGAGTCTAATAGGCAAACCTGGTGGTTTCCCTTAACTTGTAAACTTTGTTCTTTGGTGCTATGGGGGCTATCTTGTAGGCTGTGATGATTTAAACCTTAGTTAATAGTGCAATTGGTTTTCTAGAATAATGTCCAAGGTTGAGTATGTTGGTTATATTGGGCTGTTGTGTGGTGGACTATTATTTGGGCCTGGGAATTAATTGGCCCGGGTAATGTGAATTGGGCATGTGCTTGCCCTAGCCCAATTGGCTGTTGATATACCCCCTCTCTACTCCCTCACCGCCTCACATTCTACACTCTCTCACTCTCTCTCTGCTCTCTTGCGTCTGTTGTGATTCCCTTCTGTGATGTTCTTCTCCGATGATCTCCGGTTGTTTCCACGGTGATCTATCACGGTTTTAGAGTGATTGATCTTGTGTGAGTGTGGGAGAAAGCAACTTCTTCGGTTGCTTGGGTTCTGGAGAAACTAGGGTTTCTATTCAGAGGGTTTTTTGTGAGGATTTGTTCGGTGAGAGTTTAGATCCGGTGCTGAGGAGTGTTTTGGGGTTGTTATCCGGTGTGTGAGGTTAATCACTTGAGGAACCGACTGTGCTCCCTTGGATCTTGGTTCTGGAGAATAGATCTGCCCTATTGGCGGGTGGCTGAGCCACATCTTCGATCTATTTGTTTCCTTGTTGTTTCTGCACTATTTTTAGTATTACTTTACCAGATCCGAGAGGATCCTTCTTGTTATACTAACTAGGGTTTTGAGTGTGCATGTTCTCGATGGGTTCGAGGCTTATCCGGTCAAGGATAGCGTGGTCCGAGATTGTTAGCTATATTCTTTGTAATAGCTAGGATTTATCTGTATAAATCAGCCTCGTGGGTGATAGTTTGGCTGAGCTATCTTGTATAAGAAAAAAGAAGTCTTGGTAATTAGTGAATCCGGACGAGTCTGATCCCTATATGTGGGAATCGGCTGTTTTTGGCAATGTGGGAATCGGCTGTTTTTGGCAATCAAGCGGTGAAATTTTTGTTGTTGATTTTACACCAGTTTTTATGATCCACTTTTCTTACACATTATGTGGTTAAATTTTGTTATGGAATTTGAAGTAATTAAGTGGTGATTTAGAGCTCTACTCATCCTTTTCAATTTCTAAATTCTAAGCATCAATTACTACAAGAACTATGAACCCCAAAACAAATTACTAGATCTCATTATTTTTTTAAGAAAAATGGATCAAAGTAAATTCAAGAACCGAACGTTAATAAGGAATTTGATGAAAATCTGTGTTAAAAGTAATAAAACTAATCTAATTTTAGTCATGGGACAAATCTATCTGTTCAGAACCAACTGAGTTGAACCCCAATCCAATTTTAATCATATTATAGATTTCGAATACTTTAGAGTTATTTAAGTGTTTTTACTTTAAAATATGAAACACGAGCTATATTCCGATAATTGACGATTAAATAATTTTTAACTATTACTAGTTCCGAGTAGAAAATAAACTTGACAAACTAGGAATATTTAGTTAATGCAAATCACGTTTAACATCCTTTATAAAATACTTTAATAATTTTTAATTGCTACACGTCATATTAAATATACAAATGTTAAATACTACGAGTGGAATTGATTTTTTATTTGAATTTGTTAATAACATGATCATTTTGTTGGCATAGTGTTACTTGTATTAGATGAACTAATTTTGTTGGCAATAATAACTTTCTGTTAGAAGCCTCAAAGATTCAAATGCTATTTTAATACTCCCGTCGTCCACTGAAGAAGATCCACTTTTCTTTTTGATTTGTCTCAATCAAGATGACTTATTACTTAAAATAGAAACACTTTTATCTCTATTTTATTTTCTCTCTCTTACTTTACTATTTCTACTTAACACATAAAATAAAGTTATATAAAATAATATGCCACGCGTCTAAGGAAGGGGTTATCTACCTTGGGACAGAGGATATTTTAGTATGCATAGAGAATAGAGAGACATCTAACTGTGCAAGGTGATAGATACATTGGGCCGAAGATAAATTTTGGCCAGTCTAATGTATATGTTACTACTTGACATTAGCCCAATTATGCTCATTTATTGGTTACATGATTTGGTTACATTGGGCGTCACATGAGGTTCCCATAAAAAAATGGGCACAAATCATATCTAATTTCGCCTCCCTTTTATATTTTTTTCATAATTATTGTCCAAGTCCCACTTTCAGGTCAGTTACTTACGATAGGAAATATACTGTGGATTCAAAAATCAATCAATAATTTAAAGATTGGGGTTCTGAATTTGACATTGTGGCTCAGGATTGTGATTTGGCCTACAACACTTCTGTTTCATTTTACGTCATTAAAAAAAATTAGAACAATATTGACCTTATAAATGGTTTTTTTACCATTTGATAACTTCTTCCTAATCAAGGTGGGAATTGGTGGAATCTTGATTTTTATCTATGAATTAGTAATTCTAGACAAAGAGAAAATATCACACTGCCATTTATCACTCTTGATGATAATGTAGTAGTAACAAATTTTATTGTTCTTATAATGATTAATATGCAATGGGAAAAAAATGTGGTGTTAAACTGTTTAATTTACTAAAGCTTAGCAAAATGATGCATTAAGAGGTTAATACATATATGATGACGGCAATTCAAATGTTATCTACATTATTGATGAAGTTGGTAAGCTTCTTTGTTTGATTTCTTGTGTTAAACCATGATTATCACTATGGTTATTGCGTTCTTGTCGATGCAACGGGTGTGAGGAAGCTTCTCGAGTGTTGCAAGCCCAACGGTGTTCTAGACGTCTCAAGAACCGGTTTAAAGCCAACATGTAGTAGAGTTTTGTGTATTGCTTCTCTGTTTTTTTGGCAGAATATGCATAGCAGCAGCATATGATGTGTTTTTTTTGTAGTAGATAGTTATATGAAATGAGAAATTCCCTCAAATTGTGAAATACTACAAAGATTAGGACATTCTTTTTTGTCTATGTTCAAACAAAGAGCAGGCTAAGATTTTGGGATCCCTAAATATCTTGTCATATTTCCTTTGAATTCTTGAATTTTAATCACAAGTTGGGCCAAGATTTTATGTAATGTGCATTGCCTCTCAAATAAGCCAGAGATAATTTGGACAACAGCAATGGACAGTGGACAATGAAATTTGCCATAAAGTCTGCCTACTTATTCCTATTCTTAGCTTAAAAATAAATTTTCAAAATTTAATAAGAATTCTATAATTAAGACAGTCAAATTTATTTCATAAATAATAAGAAAATAATAGTAGGTATGATAAGGACATGATTATTTTAGAATAAAGTTCAGAAGAGATTCCAACTATATGACATGTCTAGTCCATACACTACTTACCATTCTTGCAATTTCAGCAGAAATTACTCTCTTTCTCTCTCTTATCAATACTAGGATTAATTAATCTCTATGAACTATACAAAAATTCTTGTACAACAAATTTAAAATGGGGGGCCACAGCTTTCATTTCAAGATTTGAAATTCCAACCTTTTAAGGTCCTTTGCCAATCACCATGCTGTTGAGAGAAAACTTCACAAAAATAAACCAAGGAATTTGTTTTGTAGCATTTGGTTCAAAATGAGTGAATTATTTCAAAAAAAAAATTCTGTAACATGTGGGAAATAATTTCTTGATTGAAGACATACATGGTGAAGATCTTTTCCACATGATCATTGATGAGTAGTGGTTTGTACTTTTTTGTGATAGGACCCCTCTAAACTTGGAACTATTTTTCTCTATTCCCTTTCTTCAACCCCACATCTATTTTCATTTTCATTTTTGTATCAGTTAATTCAGCAATTCTTGAAAAAAACTAAGTTTTCCTTTAGAAGCTCATTTGAAAAAGAATAAAAAAAAATCTCTTGTTTTCTAAAAAGCTGGGATTCAGAATGATTTCCCAGCTTTGGTTTTTCAGATTTGCAAGCTGATAGGTTTGTGAATCAGTGTACAAAACAACCTTATTTCCCCAAGATTCCTTAAATTCCTGTGGGATTCTTGCAGAATATTCCATCAGTTCAGACAGCAATGAATCAGTAAAACAGGCAGTCTGAACTTCAGCACAAGTGTTGGATCACAGTTTCAAGGATGTCATTGTGTTTCCAACCATTCCATTATGCATCAAAGATAAAATATTGTGTGAGAAAACACACAAGAAGCCTGAGCCTAGGCAGGAAGAATCCATCAATAGTGAAAGTTGCAAGTGCTGAGACCACCTCAACTTCCTTCCTCCACAAACAGTCATCTGATGCACTCATTGGCCCGGGCAATGGCATCGGTATAATTGGAGGCGTGTCGATTGATTTCACCTTGACTTTCGCAAAAAGGTTGAAAAACTTGCTGTTGGAGGAGGAAGGCAGTAGCCCTCCTTTCATATTATGTTCTGATCCATCTCTCAGCAAGGAGCTTTCATCCCTTGACAGAAGCTCATCTCCCTTCTCCTCTGCCAAAAAGGAAGCCGACTGCAGCACCATCGTGGAGAATCTGAGGCGGAAACGAGCTTTTCTTGACAGGTCCGGAGTGTGCTGTGTGGTGATGCCCTGCCATATCTCACATTCTTGGCATGATGAGATTAAAGAGGGGTGTTCGGTTCCATTCCTCCACGTTGGTGAGTGCGTGGCCAACGAGCTCAAGCAAGCCCAGTTGAAGCCACTTGAGTCTGGAAGCCCTCTTCGTATTGGTGTTCTTGCAACTAATCCAAGCCTGCTGCCTACAATCTATCAAGAGAAACTTGAAAACAAGGTAGTTAGTGATTAAGTACTAATAAAACACATGCATGTTTAAATGAAACTTGTCTGTTTTCTTAAGTGATTGTGTGAGTAATGCAGGGCTTTGAGGTTGTGCTGCTGGATAAGGCGACAGTGGAGCATACCGTGATCCCTGCAGTCGAAGCGTTGAACAGAAAAGACTTCGAAGGCGCACAGAATTTGTTCAAAATTGCTCTACAAGTTCTGTTGATGAAAGCTGTGAACAGAGTCATCCTTGCTTCAGATCATCTGGAGCAGCTCTTGCCACCAGAGGATCCCTTGTGGACTAAATGCATAGATCCGATGGATGCTTTAGCGCGCTTGTCTCTCGAGTATGCTCGGTCACCAGAGACAGGTATATAGAGATACCTTCTTGCCTAAAGGCATACATATATACAGTATATATACATATATACACCTCTACACAAGCCACATTAGAATGTTGATCAATGCTTGATTCCAACATTGATTCTTGGACTTGATTCATTTGATGTATTATTATGATAAAGTATTATTTGATGCTGGATTTTGTTGCCTGCTGATTAGTATCTATTCTAACCGCAATGTGTAAATCTCCAACATATGTTTAAACTCTCCAAAATGTATGCATTCCTCCCATTGCAAAATGTCATCAGAATTACATGAGCTACTACAAAAAACTGAAAGCAAAAGGCATCTTGATTAAGACATGGCTGCAACAAACATTTTGCTTCAAGCATCTGGATTAACAAAATGGGGTTTTCCTATCATTTCCATGGCACATTAACAAGGGATATGCTCATGCCTGAATCTATCTCCTAACTGCACTCAACGAGACATGGATATCGTGCCCGACTCCCACCCAATCAGCATAGACTTCACTGATCTTTTCAATGTCCCACTTCATGATATGGACTCCGCCTTCCTCCTTAGCAGTCTCGATTCCCATCTTACACGACCCTGCAAAGGTGGGTAGTGAATCAAGCATCGACCTGGAATCACGCCTCCTTACCATCTCTGCATAGTAACCAGGCAGTTGAAGTTCTGTCCATCAAAGTAATCTGTGTTAGCATATGCAGCCATTCAATTTTAAGTAAAGGAAATGGTTACATAAGGATACAACTCTCATATAAATTCTACGACAATATCTAGTTCATTCGAAGATTACTCGACTAGAAGCATTTGCAGCACTTCAGATGAAAAGTTCACAAGAGGTAAGTAGGAAAACTTGTTACATGTTCATGTGTGTACTTTATTCTTTCATTCCAGATGCCGGGAAACTCACCACTAGCACCGAAGAACAAGAAAGAGCCGAAGATGCGGTGGAAGACAAGATCCACCAGCATCAATTTGCTACCATAATTATAATGAGGTACAAGCAACAAAAACTCAACTGAAACAATATGCTGATTCAAACAGTATTCTGAAGTGCTACTTAAAAGATCTAAAACACATGTAAGGTAAGCAAACCTTTCCCCAAAATAACTTCCCACAGTAAACTTTCATAACTTTGAAACAAAATCTGATACAAGAGTGAGTTCATACAATCACTACATGTCACATTTCCAAACAAGTAGTTCCACTCTTGATTTATTCAACAAGACATCACACACACAAAATGCAACAGAATAGAACAAAAACATCACATAACTGAGAGCAATTCAATCCTGAACACAACAAGAAATAACTGATTAAACAAACCACCTTCTTTCCCATGAGCATAGGTACACTTCTCCCCATAAGGGCAGCTGCCAAACCTCTCCACCCACCTGGCACAAAGCTTCGTCTTATAATGCCATCCGCCACTCAAAACTTCTGCACTCAATCGAATCTCCTCCGCCTCTACCGCTCACTCTGTTCAAGCCACCCTCATCTCTCCCAAAACTCTGATAAGGATGATAGTTGCAACCCCTTCCACCAGAAAAGAAACGCCTTCTCTCACTAAATGGCTCCGCCATCGCCACACCTTCCAACCCTCTGATTTGACGCAGATTGTGAGCAAAATGGCAGTTTTCGCCGTAGTAACACTTGCCCATTTGGAACAGATTGCACATTTCTGATTTGTAAGGAATCGAGAGCTTTGACCTGTTTACTGTGAGGGGAGTTCTCGGCCTCGGTCTCTTGAAGCCATGATCTGAAAAGGGCTGTTGGTGGTTAGGGTTTCGTGGCTGGGGACGATGATCATATGCAATTTTGCCGCCAAAATTAACTGGCCCGGAAATTTGACTATCGTCGTCGCGATTCATGTTAGCGCTGAAAACTAAGTTTGATTCTGATTGAGATTGAAATGTGCTTCAGAAATGGGGAAATGGAAAACATTTTAGAGAGAGAGAGAGACCCTTTTTTGGAAGGTGGTATGTACGTACGATCATGCACAGAGACGATGAATAGCGCTTCTCTCTCTCAATTGTTTTTATTGAATTTAAATTCATAAATATTCAGTAATAGTAAAATACTTGGATTTTTTTTTGGTATTATTTGATCTGTCACGTTCTAGTAGACGGGCCGGAAAGCTTCGCGCTGCAGAGCGAAGGAGGGCGGGACGTAGCTCCATGTGGTTCGCAACCGAGACAGATCACATACGGAGAACAATGCAGAAAATAAATATTTCTTCTCAGAGTTTAAATAAAACTGAATATCCATACAAGCAATTCAGTCACTCTGCTAAAATGATTTTCTTGAAATCTAGCAGAGGAATGGATTCGAAGGGAACGAGATAAGTACTGCGGCAACGTCGACCTATACCTATTGAAGCTTCTTTATTCCGGGGAAGGAAGGAAGGACTGCGATAAGGGCGTCACCATACCCGACAGGATCTGCGAATGTCAAGAGTAGGTTCGTTATTATTATGATTTGTCAAGTTATAAAAACATCAGACTCTTCTATCAGCTAAAGCAACGGGAAGAAATATGTGTACCACCATCTTTTCTAAGTATCTTGACCACCTCTCCAGATATGTCCGACTGTTCAAGAATCAAGAGAAATAAGAAAATGAAAGATTTACGGATTCGGACAAAACAAAAGCCATCTCTAGAATCTAGCATGCTGCAGTTAAGATGAAAGACGGATACAAACCTCGATAGGGATCTCTCCGCCTAGCTGGTCGATGTAGCAGAGCACCTGCCCCTCCTTTACTGTGTCATTCTGTTATGCAACGATAGTAAAAACAGATCGAGTCAATAGGGAATGAGTATCTCACACTACATATTGGATATCTTCTTTGTAATGCTGATTACTATCAGAATTAAAAACACAACGGTGAGACTATTTCACCATATATAGTCTCTAGGTGAAGTTAAAGAAAACCAGAGACACATGTAAGCTACAGATGATTAAAACTATGAGAATATTTTGAGAAAATTAATCAATTGCACACATTGTAGACGCAAGAGACACAAAATCATTGTAAAAGTCACCATTCCAATGGGACAAATGCGACAAGTTGTACCAACCCCATAAAGGAAAACACACACACACACACAGCTACCTCTTTGCAAGAAGGAGGGGCCTTCTTCCCTTTAATGGTCCTGGATCTTCGAAAAGACCCGACCTGCATTCAATATAAAGATAGTGTCACAAACACAGTTAAAAGTCCATCATTCTTCATAGAAAAGAACCTACCCTTGGAGATTGAAGTATGACCAAGCCCTCATCTGCAGCCTTATCAAGCAGAGATTGAACTGCACCTTGGGCAGAAGCTGGTTTGGAGAGTGCCAGCGATGGTGATGAGGCTGAGCCATTTTGAGCAGGTGTCTCAACTACTGCATGAACAGTAACGGGAGGAGCCAGAGGCTGAGTAGGTGCACTTTGTTCAGCCAAGTCTCTTGAGACAGATAACTGGAATCCCCCGAGCTGATCATTAAAGGAAAAAGATCAATCAAAACTGTAAAGGTAAAACTACAAGGCTAAAGAAGTGCCAAGCTTAATCATGTGCAACGAGAAAATAACATATTGGAAATAGGACAAACAGCATACTTTAAGCTCAATTTCTGCAATTGATGTTGTGTCACATAGTACTGTCAAAAGAGATTCCACCTGCAAAATGAGATTTCAATAAGATGGCTGAAACTAGTTACAGAGACCGATGCCTAGACATTACAAATATTCACCAGTGCAGCAAGAAAAACCATAAAAACTGACCTTTATGCATAAAGGGTCATTTTAATGTTGGAAGAACTAAAGGCTACTTGACCCTTTCAAAGAGTCCGACTCTTACATATTTCTACATAAGACTAAGAAATGTGGATGGCTGATTGTATTTACAGCAGATAGCACAAACAAATTATTGAAATCTTTCTTTTCATGATATCAGATTATCTTATTAATCAAAAGGCCACAGCATGGCACACAACTCAATATTTAGGAAAATGCAAAATAAAGCTGATGTATATAAATCTCTGAGCAACTTACCTCAAATGCATTCGGAATAAGTGGACTGACAGCATCAGTTGCTACAGTTGCTTTAGAATCGTCTTCCACACTGGCTTTTGCTGCTGTCAATGAAATAGAAGCTGCATTAGAAAGATAAAGCGAAGGGTGCAATAGAAATAATACCTTGCAAAAAAAAAGTGTGTGGACCAGCAGATGTTAAATGAAGAACAAAAAAGGACTTAATTCCATACTTTTTAAGCTAAAAAGATATCCAGGACACAATCAAAAGATTGAAATGATTGCCTGAATTTATCTAACAATCATCCATCAATGAAAAGCTCGTTCCGATTCACAAAAACAACCAACCATCAAACTGATCCTTGTATCAGGTTTATCACTACATTACATTAAGTAAATTATCCCAATATTTTCATAAACAGAACATGCTGGCATTAACAATGAAACTATATTCGAATCAGAGAGGCTAATGACACACCAAATGGAGCTTGAAAAGACCCAAAGAAAATCTACTCACAATCACCCTCAAAAGCCGAGCTTCGAAATCCAACAATTGACTTCTTCGGCCTTTGCAACAACACTAACCCATCAAATTCAACAATTCTGTGCGTCCTTACACCATGCAAGGTTGGTTGCAGTGTTCTTAATTTTGGCCTTGCAGAACCAAAATCCAAGTTCTTTATCTTAATGCCTGAAGGCCCAATACCACCTGCAACTATTATAAAAATCAAATCTTTTTTCGACCGAATGCAAGATTCAGGAAAACAGAAACACGAATCACACACACCAACTCTTCAAAAAAAATCCAAATTCATAGAAGTAATTAAATGCACGATGAAAAGAGAAAACCTAATTGCCAAAACTCCACAATAACATGATCCGTAACAAATAAATAGCATAGTTAGCAATAAAACAGCACGGATTGTCTAAACAGCATTGGACATTAATAACATCGATTGCGAATTGCTGGGAGTTGAGAGAGCGAGAAAGCTTACACGCAGCCATTCGAAAATGGAGAAGAGGGAGCGAATCGTGGTGGCGGAGAAACAGTATATGAGCTGCGGTCGATGTTAACGAAGAAGAGAGCTATAGCTGTGATATTGTAATTTGTAAAATAGTGTGACCAAATTCTTCATTTTTTTATTTTTAAAAGTTCTTTTCTTTTATTATAATCATTTATATTTTTAATTAAAACACTATTGAAGCTTTACAAATTAATGAAGCTCTTTTTGGTCTATTATCAGCAAGCTATTTGTTACTGTATTACTAATTTACTATAATCTATTTCAAATGTGGTTTAAAATTAATCAAGCACTGCCTAAATAACATTAAATGTAAATGGGAATAGTCAAAAGTTTTACTAATATCTTGGAAAAGCAAAAGAATATACAGGATTAATAAGAATCAGATAGATGACCACTACAAGGCGCATCTCATTGAATTGTAGTTTTAATTCTTATTTTTATGTTGCATTAATTTTTCACATCATATTTATTGTTTCATACTAGTACAGTTTTATATTTCGGCTTCATTCAATAAACAATATGTATGCATTTTCCTATATGAACTGCATGAACTAATATCCACCAATAACCTAACTACTAAGGTGCAATTCAAAGTTACCCTTTTCTGGTAATCTTTATCAAAAAGTTTATTATCAAAAAATATTGTAGCCTTTAGCCTTGCTATAGTTATTAATTAAATAATGGTATTTGCATAATAATATAGAAGAAAGGGTATACGTGAAAAATACTACTCCTACAAATCATCATTATTATCTTGGTCATAATCATATTCTTCGGTGTTGTCAGCGTGGCCATCTAATTCGGGATCTTCTTCATCTTCGTGCTCCTCCGCCTGCTCCTCCGTTTTGCTTCTCTTGGGGTCCGGCTCATCCTGCTCAAGTTGCAAGATAACCAAGTTATTCATATCGATTTCTTGAGCTCAAGTGAAGGTAAAAAACTTCAGCATATGGAAGAAATGCCACTAACCGAATCAAGAAGCCCGTCCAGTAAGTCGTATCGAATTCTTGAGCTCAACCTCTGCAAAGCATCATATTCCAAGTATATACATCAATGAGGGTGGAAACATAGAATTTCATGCTATTCCAAACTAAAGTTTCCAATGGAAATATGTGGTAACATTTAGCTGATAAATTCTTTTAAATCATCATATTTTGGCATGTTCTACTTATTCGTCATTATAAAAGAGAAAAACAAGCTTTCTAGTTATAATAATGATACGTTTAAAACTTTCCGAGTTCTAACTAGTTTTAGATAACTACAGATAGAGGTGAAGCAATACATACACCTACCTGATTCTCCAATTCATAAAGTTATTCAAAGCTGGGAACTAGATTTGTTTTCGAGAATTATACCTTTGCATCTAGCATTCCTTTTACTGCATCCCCAAAAGTTTGAGGAGGGCCACGGCTTTTTAACTCAGCAGCTCGCTTCTGTCGCTTGTCCTGGTTCACCCAACATATATTTACACATTCAGCATTCATATTTTGTGAATTATACTCAATGATTCAGAATACGACCACAAAAGCATGTGTTGGTTCAATATATATGTTGAAATTAAATTTAACACAGTCTGAAATTATCAAATAATCTCTTGTGAAAATGTTGCACAAATACTATGAAAATTATCAGGGCTATACCTTCCTGTTCTGTGCAGCTGCTGCTGCAGCAAGTTGTCTTGCGCCTTCAACATCGTCTGAGCAGTTAGCAAAAGTGGCTTCAAAGGCCCTCTTAGCAGCTAATGCAGCATCTTCTTTTGCTGCCTGCTCCTGTGATTATAAAACGGAAGATGCAATTTCACCTCAATCATCATAAGAACAAAAATACAGTATAATTTAAAAAACACAGTCCTTTACTGGTATAAATTCCATAATATCCTACAACAGGAGTACAATAAAAGAATCATTATTATCACGTATTTCTTGAATGTCTCTTTCAGTACTATGGAAAATAGAAGATTTTTAGATATGTATACCAAAGGACATCAAAACCTATTTTAGTACCTGAAGATATTCTCTGTTAAGCTCCTCCCAGACAGTCGTTTTCAACTTCTTCTCCTCCTCTGTGTTAATATACACATCCACCTGCCAGCATCTATGTTTTAGTTCAACAGTCAATGAATTTAAAAATTACTAGTATCAGTGATCAGGTTATGCAGTTCAAGGCTCATATCAAAATTACCCAAAAAGAAGTGTAGCAGAAGTATTTATCAAAAACTAAAGAAGAGGCTATCATTTTGAAACCAAACAAGCTCAGAAAATTCACAAACCTCAGTGTCATCGATGTCCGATAAACTCTCTGACTCTTCCAAAGTAAAATCACTAGCATCCATTGTCTTATCAATAGTATCATGAATAGAGTTTGACTGAAAGGTAGCTTCTGGTATCATCAATTAAATTTGTAAATGCTCAATTAACATAAAGCATATGCTGGCAAGTCATTGCAATATCTCTCTATAAGAATTTAAAATCGGCATGCCTGTTGAATCAGGGTCTGGTGGTTGTTGTGTAACATCCTTTTGAGTTGTATTCTTGATTCTCCTTTGTTCATCAGACTAAAAAATTCATGAAACACAATATTACTGTGATATGAAAGGAAAAAAGTACGAGCAGAAGCCTATTACTGGAAAAAAGTCATACTCTAAAAAATACTAATAGTTCAAAGATGTTAGAATATGTTACACACCAATAAATTCGGGATTTTCAACTCACAAAATACAAAGACAAAGGAAAGAAAATCAAGAGAAATGCAGCTAGAAGGAAATTTTTTATACTACTCACTTTGGAAGGACAACATAATGAATAATCTTAAATCCAATTCCCATACCTAAATTTTTTATACTACTCACTTCAAAATGAGAATCGCCAGTTTCAAACTAGACCTATTGCATCTTTGATTTCACTTGGACTATATAACAAATACTACTTTTCAGGACATTTCAACTTGAAACCTTTTTATATAAGGAAATTCCTAAACAAGATTTGCATTGTTTTTTTTTCAGAAAGAAATGCAGAATTTAAAATCGGTACAATATTTATAATTTTTCAAGAATTTCACTAGAACCACAGCACAACAATTCTTTAACTAAAACATTGAGTGAATATCAATTTGAAGCCGTCTCTATGGTTTTCAAAAATGCTGTTGAAATTAAAATATATTATGATGGGTTAATTATATCATTTTACAGGCTGATCTACTTTATCCATGAATAAAAAATAAAAAAACGTAGTTTTCTCACCATATAATGTAACACAGAAATGTTAGACAAGCAGTCGCGTATTTCCTTTCGTCGAGAAGGAACATCGGATCAATAAGTAACATGATGCAAGAGTTAATAGAGTACTTCTCGAAGAACATAGGAGGCTCAATTTGCTCTAGACAAGTATAATAGAATTTTCAAAACTCTCAAGGTGAAGAAATACGAATTGCAGGAGGGAGAGGGGGGTTGATAGAGTGCAAGAAATTACATTTAAGAGTATGGAGCTGGTCTCGGTCAGGCCAGGAAATATTGACGAATCCTGATTCTCAGAGCGGTCAGCAGTAACTTCCTCAGCCATTATCCTTTTCCTCTCAGCACGCTGGAAAGCTGGAGGCTCGGATCCACCACTCAGGCCTCCAGATAGTATCATGAACTGCAATAACAAGTTCAAGCACTGTAAATAAAGATAATAATAAAGTCAAAATGATCTATTATAGGTTGAGAGATTACATCTTTGTAGCATTCATTACAAAGACCATAAGCAAAATGAGGAGGAGGTTCCTCCTCACCCTTATGCTTGCAGAGGAGTTCACCACTCCTAGATGCCTTTTTCCCTGTATTGAGTGACTTCATTTGCGACTCCTCTTCACCAATTTTTTTTTCCAGAACGTCAAACTCCTCTGACTTCTTCTCAAACTCCTCAATCTAGTTAGAACTCAGAAGTTAAGGACAAAATGCCTTATAGATCCCATGAAAGTGAATATACTATCTTCATCATTATATGAATGGTGCCAACAGTTTAAATGAATAAACAAAGCCCGAGATAAAATATGCAACCACTTTTTAAGAGTACCGTTTGAGGTAGACGTAGACTTATCCCATCAGTGCTAAAGACAAGAATAATAAGAACATAAATAAAAGTAAACACTCTCTCTGCATTTACAATGATCATATAACAATATTTAATACCATGGTTATGTTATACAAATAAAATACTTCGAAGTAATTAATGGAACATATATATATATATATATATATATATATATATATATATATATATATATATATGTGTGTGTGTGTGTGTGTGTGTCAACAACCATGTCTGTGTAAACCAATAGAAACTCAACTTTGTTGCTGGGTATTGTTGTAGAATGTACTTTGTTACACTCCCTATATATGGGAGTCACTCTCACTTTGAATATACAACTTATCTATCTTCTCTGATATGTCTCTATAGTTACAGACCTAATTTAGGGACCACTCATATTGAATGGTTCCAACTAGCTCTACTGCTAGTGCCAAAACTTGTTGCCAATGTCTTCACTAAATCGTTGGGGAGAAACTCTTCTCAGAACTTTGTACCAAGCTGGACATGGTTGATGTAGATGGTCTAGCTTGAGGGGGAGTGCTGTAGAATATCTTTGTTATTTTAGCAATAGATTTTAACCTAAATGAAACCCTAGCTTTCTACAACTTATTTTCTGCTTCCATGTGTCTATACTTTCCTGCTCTACAGGTATATAACAACAAAAACAATAGGAAAAACTTTGCACCCTCAGAAACATTAAGAATGAACTCAGAGACAAGTTTTAATAGCTGCTTCAGTGCAGATCTTTTTCTTACCAAGTACAAATGTTTTGAAAACTTAAGCATAAGAAAGCAATTAAAATCAGGGTAAAACATACCGTTAAACCTCCCGAATCGGTACTTTCAAATTCAATCAACCGCTTTGTCAATGTTGCTTCACAGATGTGGACTGTCTTAATCTGACAACAATTCGGAAACCTGGATTACATAACGTTCCTCGACCGAAACATGTTTTTCTAATTTCTACAATCTCAGCAACATAAGGAAGCTAAAGCAGGAAATTACTAGTGACAAACAAATGAAATTCTGAGCAGTACTCTATATTGAAAAGGAAAATTAGGTTTCAGCGTAAAAATCAACTATAATATGAATTGCATTAGCCCGACAATGCCTTTCTCATTACATAGTTTTTCATCATCCCACCAAAACTTTTGAACCATTGCCAATACAAAATATTAAGCTCAAAGAGGTCTTCCTTTGTCCATGTATAACCATCCCTAAATGATGACATGTTCCATGAAACCTTAGTCTTCCATAATGTCCAATTCACACAAATGAAAATGATTACAAGATGCACCGCATGCACTAGTAGTCTAGTTTATTAGGAAAGACTCAGAAAGAAATACATTTTCCTGGTTGTATATCATGTAATTTATGTTGAACATCACTCACAATCTCAGACTTTGAACAATCATGACCATGTGCAAGAGCAGATATATAAAGTGCAGCTCCGCATAATCCACTTGGTTTCCTCCCAGTCTGCAAGATTGGCAGGGTATTACATTGACATAATATTATCCTAACAAATAGAAAATGAGAAATTTTATATTCCCTTTTCACCTGCATCCAATCACGCTTCATACTAGCAATAATCTGGAGTGCAGTTTTGGGAATATTTTTATCTCTGCTTTTGAACAGACCTACAAATGAGAGTTAGAATGTCACTCATAAACCACCAAATTAAAAAAGATAACCCATGGAACTCCACCCCCCCTCCAAAGAAAAGGAGGAGGGCGGAAGGAATATGATAAGTTAAATAGTTCAAAACAAGTCGACAGAAAGATGACCAACTATTGAGTTTTAATGTTTTAGCTTGGCAAACAGATTCATTCTGCTGCAGATCTAATATGTTAAGACTGGTGCTGAGGAATTAAAAAACACCAAACAAAATTCCAGAAAATTAGGTAAAGGATCAGTTAACTGTCCCCAGATCAGCTGATTTTCAATCAAAGTAAAGAACTACTGAACAACAGTCAACTTCGATTATAAAATGTATGAACATATCCTACTTTTAGATATGTTATTTACATATCACAACAGGAGATCGAAGGTACGTACGGTCAGAAAATCGGTGAATGAAAAGGCTAGGATCCACAAGGTTCTGAATAAGTGGGTTTTCTTCAAGGCTAAGAACTTTGCAAAGCTGCAAAAAGACCGCCCCTAGCACATAACTGTAATATATTAAAAAGAGATTTCAATATCTAAACAAACAATGGATTATAGTTTTACAAGAGTGTTGTCCTTTACTTATCACTCTATGACTATGCTCTAAATGGAACAGGACCTGGTTGGCAAGCAAATCAGGAGTAAAACTAAACAGATAACTATATGCAAGTTAACAGTTTTGCCTGGGTCAAAATAGAAAGTGCAGCAGATGGTCATCCTTGATGCCATCCCATTGGAACCAAACATGGAATTTCAACTCCATACTCATTTTTTTAGATTCAATATATCCTTTTCAGCACCCAATAATACACTAACGGTCGACATCAGCATACAGATCCTTGTTTGATTCTTTTATAACAGTCCCTCTTATCAGGATTGAAAATAACATCTTCCTATGGACTGTCCCCAAAAGTAAGACGCTAAAGACACTGGTCAGTCACAACACAAATGGCAGTGGCAATAGCAGCCAATGGCAAAACATCAATCATAAGGCTAAAGGTGTGAATCTTTTTCGACAAACAAACAGTAAGAGTCACCAAATCCCCCAACCTCCTCTAAAAGAGAAACCAGGTACCAACCCCCACACATTATGAAGTAGTTCAATTGTACAATTAGTAATTTTCTCATCATAAAAGTATATTGAATCTTTAGGCGCTTGTTCTACTCTTTTTGAAAGTCCTCCCACAATCTGCAGTAGAATCTCCCCAACCATCCAATACAGGTTTCTTGATCAAAAACTAACTTCCCATGAAATGCTAAAGCCAAATCCAAGACCTAAGATGCACTAAACATATAAGTGGCATTCCTTATATGCAACCATATACAAATGATGGAGGATGGAGCTGGAAAATAAGAGTTCAACATATATGCTCAAATTATTACATGCACCCAAGGGTAGTGCAGCCCAGAAAATAACCAAACCTAGTTCTATATCTTATACCTACAACTCATGAGATGCTGTGACGATGCGTTGTTCAGAATGAGTATTTTCTGGTATAAAGCTGGCTCATTCCATTAAAAAGCCTCTCCTATGCAGACTATTTCACCTTTAAAAAGTCTCAACATGCATAAAGGAGAATAGGGAATACATTGATAAAAATTATTAGACTACATATGTTTACACACCAACAAATGCAAACACAAATACATCACCCCCCTCCCACACACACGCACACACAACCATAACAAAACACTGCATGATTGATTTATTTTCTAAAGGGAGAAGGAGAAGAAGAAAGAAATGAAATTCTGCGTACACATTTATCCTTAGATGTTCTGAGAACTCAATTAGAAGAAATGGTTTATTTTCCACCCTGCACAATCAAGAGAAAAACAATCAAAGTTTGATATGTAGAAGATATATTTCCATTATACTAGCAGCATTCATCTCCAACCTTTAGTCTCACAATTTTAATAGCATGTTATTATATTGGGAACATATCTGCATTAGTTGCATTACAATATGTCTGCCTTCCTTTTGCAAAGGATTAAAAAAACCATTGAAAGTTGTGCACGTTAATTGTTTCATTACCTACACATGATGTAAACACAAGCAGCATGCACTTGTTCCCTCCTGCGACCCTTTGTGAAGTTTTTACAAAGTGCCATCTGTAAGTGTCATAATAATTACTGATATTGATTGCTCATCAACAAAATGTCTAAAATCTTGTTTGTAATGGAAGAGCTGTACCTCATAAAACCTAAGAGCTATATTAGCTTTATCTGCACCACCCACAATTTCCAAGGCAGACATTATACTTAGGATTCCGTCATATGCTACAAAACAAGGTCGTCATTATATATATAAGGTAGTTGAATAAGTGAATTTTCACAAGACTATACGCTGCATTTAAAACCATGCTAGTTATGAGCAACTGATAGAACTCTATTATTGATAGCCAATCATCTAAGTGTGCTTTACTACTGCAAACACACATTAGAATCAAAACCAATGAATTAGCTTTTCATCAGTTTTCATGCTTAACCAGCTTAAAAGTCATAAATTGTAGAAACGGTAGAAATTACAGAATAACATGAGCATAAAAGTCTTTAGTTTGTGAGAACCTTTATGGTGTAGGGCTAGATATCTTAGGGCTACTTGATAACATATAAGACATTTTAATACACAAATAGTGAGTTGGAACTTCAAAAGAAAGTACATATGTTAACAAGTTTAGATTTTAAATCTTCATTGAGGAACTATTGACAATTGCCTCCAGCATCCAAATTTAAACTTGCAACAACAATTCTCAGCATCAACACGGAATGCCCCTCTCAGTAGAATAATTAGGGATAAGGAATAAAGAGTTATGAAGTAAGTAGCAAATAAACTTACCATCGTTCAGTGTCCTCTGCCTGGATTCAGAAATATGCTGGACGGACCTCACAAGAATACCTGCCGCTCGGGACTGTGGATAAATTTGTATTCGTCAATATATAAAATCACGAATGGCTTAAATGAACCGGCGCCAATGAAACACGAACTAAAATGTTATCCTTTGATATTGCTTTGCATTGGAGGTAAGGCATCGAAAAATTCAATAATTAGCAAAGCGTGAAGTTCCAATTCACCAAACTACAGTAGATTTCTCCAAACACAACCTGAACAACCACCAAGGATAATAAACCCATCACATCGCAAGATCTTCAATGCAAATGCAACATAACCCTTCTTTACTCTTTTTATTTATTTAGCCTAAGGTTTCAATAACTGAATAAAGCTCAAAACATCATACCATTAGAACTATAAAAATACTAAAAAAGCACACTCAAAAGGCAGCAAGATAGATTCAACATATTATCAGCGCAAGGATCACCAATCTCTCAGGTAAGCAAATCCTTTTCATACTAATCAGTCGCAGATTTTTGATTTACCATCAATGTTAAAGCTACTGAAAGATAGGTGGTGATTAAGCTTCAAACTAATCGTAACATCACAAACCTGTCCATCAGCTCCTTTCACAAACTGAGTTTCCTCTGTAAACATGTCATCAGTAAGAACTCTGCCGCAAGAGTCACAGCATCTGCACATTATTATGCCACACAAGGGAATCAATCGTTTAACCTCTCTACATACCACAAAAAAAACGTTTATATCTACGAGGCCTTACACTCTTCCTTCATAGTGAAATATCGCAACTTTTCTCGCACAGGAAATACACCATAATGCCATCGCAGCCCTGAACATGATGGCATTATGCATTTAACGAAATAATCAAACGAAAAAAACACCAATTTAACGATAAAGAAGGTTATACAACTCACCTGAAGAGAGCGGATTAGCACAATAAGTTAGTGCTAATAATTTTGCTCCTGCGTCGGCGCAATTGGAAGGAATTTCAATCACGGCGAGGAGCTGGCGGCGGATTCAAAATTCAGTTATGAAAAAATGATTTGGTGATGGGGTTTTAGAGTTTTTGAGTTGAGTATTTTTAAATTATTAAATATAATACTCTCTCCTTATAATAAATCCGTGTTAATGTAGAGAATCCTTCACTAAATATGTATAATATCTCAAGCTTAAAGGAAACAGTTATGGAATATAAATAAGTAGTAGTAGTAGTAGTATATAAGGAAATAGAAAACCACCAAAATCCCAATGCAATTTAAGAGTACTTTCATTGACAATTTTTTATTTGACTTTTATTCTAAGTTAAAATTTATCAAGTTCAAATCCCACCCATATCTGTAAAGATTATTTATTGTTATGCTTTATCTAGTTCAAATCTCACCCATATCTGTAAAGATTTATTTATTGTTATGCGCTAGTGTGAGTTGCAAACTTCTAATGTAGATCATCTTATAAATACTAATATAAATATAAATTAATATTGTTACAAGTAAAGGTAAAAATTGGTCCTAAACAAATGCTAATTTTATGATTTTGGTTATAAACATTACGTTTTGAATTATTTGGTCCCACACATTTCAACTCGGGCCAGACTCAGTCCAAAATGGATGGAGCCGTTAAATAGTAACAGTCAACATGTGTTAACCCGACTTTGACCGAAATTAAACTCTTAATTTTGATTATTAGCAACTAATTAATTTAAAATACTAAACAAATAAATTACAAAAAAAACATGTTTTCTCCTTCCTCTTTTTGATTCTTCTTCTTCTTCTTTCTCAGTTCTACTTTGAAGAACCATAGTTCTTGCAGCAACCCAAAATTACAAGTGCCCTTCGTTCGTCAAACCTCCCCCATCATCAAACCATCACCATTTCTATCGTTGTAGCCGCCTTCTGCCGGCGCAATACTAAGAGGCGCCGCTCATCGTTTGCTGGCCTCATCAAGAACCGGTAGCAAGAATTTGGAGAACAACTATGATTTATCAGTGAAAATGCAGCACCGTAAAATAGCATTTCCTAAGCAAGTGTCGTTTATTTCTTGATCCTTGGTCATTACCGAACGTAGAAGCATCTATTTGAACGCAAAGCCCTCCAAATTTACATCTTTTGTCATCAAACCGGCGATTCTCTCCAAACAACCATCTGGCTTTGGGATTCCCCATCTTGATAAAGGGATTCGTTTTTTACTCCTAATTGAGGTGAAAAGGTGCATTCTTGAGAAAGGTTCTTGAAAACGTGAGCGAAGCGGGGCTAGGTGGAGGTCGGAGGAGGAGTCCCACAAGGAATTAGGAGAGTTGGAGACGAGGCGGTGTTCACCGGAGGAGGAATGGATGGCGAAATCAGTGGCGGAGCAGCTGAGCAAGGAGTTGGGACATAGTGAGAATTATCGCCGAAAGGGGATAAGGGATGCCGAGGAAGGGTGGAGAAGCAGTCGGAGCAATGGAAGATGAGGGCGGAGTCGTGGAGGACGGCGGCGAGAGGGCGGAGTCGTGGAGTGAGGTCTTCGCCAACGCCGATATCTTGGATTGCTCTCATCTCCATTTTTAGATTTGTAATGTAAAATTGAAGAAATTCTTACTGGCAAAAAAAAGATTTCTAAACATTTTGAGAATATTTGATTAATGAATTACGACAAAAGGGATGAGTTCTTTTTATTTTGGATTTATAATAATATAGTAATTATTTTAGGTTGCTGCAAGAACTAGGGTTCTTCAAAATAGAGAAATAAGAAGAAGAAGAATCCAAAAGAGGGAGGAGAAAACACATTTAAAGGGGTAAGAAGAAATCAGAAAGAGGATAGGATTATTTTTATTTTGGGAATTTAGAATAATAATTAGTGGGAGTATTATTTAAAATTGTATTATTGAAATGATTAATTGGACTGAGTTAATTGATTGTTAGTACTATTTAATGGCTCCGTCCATTTTGGACTGGGTCTGGCCCGAGTTGAAATGTGTGGGACCAAATAATTCAAAACGTAATGTTTAGGATCAAAAGCGTAAAATGAACATATGTTTAGGACCAATTTGGGCCTTTACTCTATTATTATTTAGATCATCTTCAATCATATACAAATTTCATTTATTTAGATCATCTTCAATCATATACAAATTTCTTTTTGTAAGATAAATACTCAAAAATGGTACTCCACAAAATTTAAGTTTAATACTATAAATATTTGGAATAAAATTATATCAAAGCATCATCCTTTAACATGCAATCCAGATGATATTTGGTTTCATAGTTTAGTTTAAATATTGGGAACCATTAATGATTTTTTAAAAAAGAAGACAAGAAAAGTTGCATTCCTAGTATTTCAGAGAAAAAGTGAAACAAAATTAATTTAATTGAAATTAATAAGTACAAATATACTAGAAATCTAGAATACTGGCTTTATTATGCTCCGTCCCAAATAATTGTCACATTTTCTTCTTTTTTTTTATTTTTGCCATAAAAGACAAGTATTACATTTTTAATATATATACTATCTCTTATTAATATACTCCTATACTGTACTGCATAAATCCTATTGCAATTTCATACGCCAACCCTTTTTTACAATTTTTTTTATTCGATTACTACTAATTATTCTATACTATAAATCGTCTTATATATTTGCTAATTCACTTCAAATTGAATCTACCACTAAATATAATTGAGGCAACCAAATATATTTAAGGCAACAATGGATTGTGAGAAGAGTTTTTTTTTTCTCTCTTTTATCCTCTCTTTTTTCCAGAGTGTGAGAAAGAGTATATAATTTGTGTATATGTTGGCGCAATGGTATATTAACTCATTTAAATTCTCAAGCAAAAGTACTCATTAACATTATTTGGTATTTTTAATTTTTCTTTTTTTGTATTTTTCAGATGTTACTGCTGTCAGATTTTTTTATTCATATTAAAAATTAAATATATAGTAATATATATTATCCAGATACTACCATTTTTACATCAAATTATTTTTAAAGAATATATTATAAATTTTAAATAAAATTTCTTTTTATTTCCAATCCAATTTTAATTCCCTGATTTATCTCCTTGATTAAACAAAAAGGTAATACATGCACTAAATAAACTTTTTGTCTACAATCCAATTGTAATTCCCTAATTTATCTCCTTGACTTGACTATTGGGCAATCTACAAACAGAGTACTACTATAATTTATAGTTTATCAAGTTGAAATCTCAACAACATCTTGTTGGGTATCGGTGGTGCACACCCGAACTCCACATTAGTATGATATTGTCCGCTTTGGGCAAAGCCCTCACGGTTTTGCTCTTGGGGTACTCCCCAAAAGGCCTCATACTAATGGAGTTTGGGTAGCCCATTTATATGCTTGCAACTCTTGTCCAACTCTTGTCCATTCTCCGATGTGGGATATGGTTTGCTTCACCACAATCCTCCCCTCAAACCAAGACCACCAGACCAAGACCACATGTCTGTGCCCCCATGTTACAGGCCACCAGGTCACCACAAGTCTTGGTCGAGCTCACGGAGAGACATCGGAGAACTTGCAAGCGCAACCCACCGAACCCCGAGCCACACAGGTTCACAGATTTCACCAGATTTCACACAAAGAACCTCAAATCCTTGACTGTCACGAGCAAGGCCGGCTAAGGCTATCCCAGTTCGCAATCACTCACTTCTGGAGGGCGCAGGGGGTCACTTAGGCAGCACAATATGCTTGGTGGCCAAGCAATAGGAGATTTTCAAGCAGTGAGCACAAGAGGAAAAAAAAAACACACCACGGAAGCTAGAAACACAGAGAAAACACACAAGGAAAACCTAAGTCTTGCCAAGACTGTCTACCAGAAACAAAATCCCAATCCTATAGTTGGCACTAAACAGAAAACAGAAATATCCAGAAAGATTCAGCCAATTTACCAGAGCAAACCCCCACTCGAGGGAGGGTTCCACTTGCCCACCTCCTTTTAGCGACTCGGCGTGCCGGAATAGTCCCCCCGTGGCTCTGATACCACTGTAGGGATCAGACTATCCGGGTTCACTATTTACCGAGACCTCTTTGGTCTTGTTTACAAGATGGCTCAGTCAAACCACCAACCAAGCGACTGATTTATACAAGAACTACAAGCTATTACAGAGTAGATAGCTGTACACTATAGCACTGTCTTCCTGCTCCAGTAGCTCCAAGTTCTACCAAGGAACCTGCACACTGGAAGACTTGTTAGCATAGAATGAGAGATCCTCTCGGATCTAAACAAAGTATACAAGAAACAGAGAGATAACAAAGGAATCGCATAGATCTACAAGCCGTGGCTCAGCCACCCGCTAATAGTGCAGATCTATTCACCAAACCAACAATCCAAGGGAGCAACGTTGAATTCAGTTGTGAAATAACTTCACACCCGACGAATACAACTCCAATCCACTCCACAAAACCGGATCTGACCCCTCTCTGATCTCACACTCACAAGAAACCTCTCACCAGAAAACCCTAATCTCCTCTGGAACCCTAGCAACCGAATCAGTTGCTAATCTCACCCATTCACACGATTACACACTCAAGCACATGAGCCCTACCACCGTGTGACACTCAGAGAATCACCAAAGAAGAAGACCTCAAGGGAAATCAAAAAAACCGAGAGAGAAAAGAAAGCCTGCACAGTGAGAGTTAATGAGTCATCTGAAACGGCGGATGGAGTAAAGAGAGTATATCTCAAGTGGAGTGGGCTAGGGCAACACACATCCCCAAGTTTCCTGGGCCGAAACTAACTCAGGCCCAACACAAATAATAGTCCACCACTTAACCAGCCAAATAATCAACACATCTGATCTGCAGACTTATTATATAGCCCATTAACTGAGAGATCCTATAACTAAAATATACGTAGTACTCCTTCACATTAATAATACTAGTATGCAAGCTGCATGTTATTTGGTTTCATTGTTCATTATCAATGAAACAAAATTCAACCGATTTACAAGAAAATTGTAGATTAAAATAAAAATATAGCAACAAACAATATACTCCTACTATTTAATACTTAATATTTATAAATTATGATTCATTAAAAAAATAGCAGTAAATAATATATTTGGAACTTAGATTTCTAAATTGAATTTAAAATTACAGAATTTTAAAATTAAGATATTTTGCTCACTACGTAGTAAATAAAGTTAAAAGAAAAATCTACCAATAAATGGTTTATTCAAAACTACTAATACCTATTTTAGGATTGCAACAAACACGATATACAAATACTTACTTTTTAAAATTATGATTGATAAATTCTTAAATGTTGGAATGCATACAAACAATGAAATAAAAATATTCCCAATCCAAAAAATTGTACTAAATAAAAAAAATTGTACTCAGTCCAAAATTCAAATTCTTAATTCATTTAACTCGATGCCGGCACCTACTTTTGCTTTAGGGTCGACAATGTAGGCTCGATCTCAACAATTCGCTGCTCAACAGATGAATTGGACGAGGATGAGCTACCATCCGAGTCGGACTCACTTCCATCGATCACTATATTGGACAAAGTAGAAACAGATATAGTCGACGAATTGGCCAAGTGATCAGTAGCATACCAATCATCTATTCGTATCTGCCTCGCAGATATATAAACAACAAATTAAATCGTTAAAAAAACATATTTATACTCTTTTCGTTTCATATGAAGTGACACGTTAAACAAACCTTAGATTCCTCCTCATATATACCATCAAAAAGAACTCGGCCACATGTGTTACAGCTTCTGCACGTGATTATATCAAACAATTATTTAACCTATAACTACATACTGTAAGCCAAAAAAAAAAATTTAAGAGTTTTTTCATTATATATAAAAAAACAACTTACATTCTGAAGTCGTCCTTATAAGTCGCGCATGTTACTGCGATTTCATAATGGAATTATGAATTTGAATTTAACGAAACAATTGGAGGGTTATCAGAATAATTGGAACACACGTACAGCGGTGGAATGGAAACGGATCCCGGCGGCGATAGTTCCGAATTCTGGTGCGAATAAATAATTTGGGGGAGTACTTATTTATAAAGAGGGGATTACAAGTTTAAGCATAACAGAATCCTTTGCGTAACAGAATATATATAGAATATGAGCATCCGCAAAGCGTCTCGCGGGCGTCTCGATCTCGTCTCGGAGAGATGAGACGGCCGCGAGACAGCGTTGCAGCCTTCCGTCCCGGTCCCGTCTCGTCCCGGAGGGACGGCTCGCGCGGCTGGCGCTAGGCGTGACGCCCACTCGCCGGCCCGCGAGTGGGCGTCATCATGCTGACGCAATAAATATTTTTTTTTAAAAAATCGATTTTAATAAAAAAAATTAATTTTTTTTAAAAAAAACGGTAATATTACCCTTGAACGGTAAAAAAAATTAATTTTTTTTACTCTATAAATACTCCTCTTTCATCCTCATTATACACACAAACACACATCTATTATTCTCAAATCATCTCCATTTCCTCTCCAATTTTCATCTCATCTCTCCTATTTTCATCACAAAATGTCCGGCGATGGAAACTCTTGCGGCTCCGGCGGCTTTGACATAAACGCTTTTGGCGACTGGGGGCATGCACAATGTCTTGGGTGGTTCCGGTTCCGGTTCCGGTTCGTTGACGTCGGCGGCGTACCAACCACCTCATTTTGATGTGGATGCATACGCTCGTCCCTCCGCCCATAGGTATTCGCAGGGATTATCCCAAATTATGGAGGATTATCCGGATGAACCCAATCCGGAAGGAGGACGAGGCGGTGGAAGCTCCAGGGGTCGCGCATTCGACGCCGTGGAGAAAGAGGAGGAGGCGGCCGAGGAGGAGGAGGATATAGGCCGTCATCCATACAGTCGGGCGAACACTATGACTCTGTTCAACGCTTGTGTCAGCATCTCGTACGATCCCATCGTCGAGAATCAACAAACCCGCAAGTGTATTTGGGAAAAGGTCACCGCCGCCTACAACGAGAACAAGCCGGCTCGGTCCCGCCGCCGCACCCTGAAGATGCTCCGCTGTCATTTTGACCGCGTCAACAGAGATGTCAAAAAATTTTGCAGCATTTACAAGAATGAAGCAGCTCAATACCAAAGCAGAGCCAGTGGAGCTGACATTATGAGAGCGGCTTTGCGAGTCTTGTTTGACGACAATGGCAAAGAATTCAAACATGTCGATGTTTGGGAGGCCGTCAAAGACGTTGAAAGATGGGTCGGCGGTGTCCAGTCCAGCCAGGGCTCGAGCTCGAAGCTCACGAAGCACACGGCGGGTGGTCAATACTCGTCTAATGAGGGCAGGTCAGGCAGCGCCTCACAAGAGGTTGGGGGCACAGCCACCGATGCAGGGGGCTCCTCCCGTGGGCGCCGTCAGCCGCAAGGGACCAAGGCGGCGAAGGCGGCTAGAGAGAGGAAGGACCGAGGCGAATCAAGCCAGGCGGGCTCGGTCTCGGGCTCAAACACCCTATTGTCCATGTACTTGACCGCCACGATGGCGGACACTTCCCGCATGACGCCTCCACAATATCAAGCTCATCTTGCCGGAATTGAGTATATGGCAAGACAAATTGGTATTCCGCCTCCAGATAGCTTGATTGCACCGCCACCGCCTTCGGGGGATGATTCGCCGGCGGAGTAGTTTTTATAATTTCTATAAAATTATATTTTAAATTATGTCTTTTTTTATTTATTTTTCCATGAATTTAATTATGTATTTTTTTTTAGAATTTTAAGTTGTAATTTTATTTTATTTAATGAAGTGTGTTTTTATTAATTGAATTTGTTGGAAATAAAAATAAAAAATGAAATTGAATGAATAGTTAAGGGATGAGATGGTTAAGAGACGGATAAGAGATGGAGGGTTGCAGGTATTGTCTCTTAGTTAAGAGATGGAGTGAAAAGTACAGTGGGACCCATGAATAGTTAAGCGATGAGACGGTTAAAAGACGGTTAAGAGACGACGTTGCTAATGACCTAAGGAATTAAATATATAACCACCAATATTTTATTTGACTGATATACGGAATAAGTCTCACCCATATTTTATTTGACTGATATACGGAATAAGTCTCACCCGTATATATGGAGATAACGCAACAAAATCTAACAAATCTAAAAGAAAATTACACGTTAAAATAAAACTATGGGAAATGATATTATATTTAAAGCAGCTTATATTTGTAAAATATTATAAATGTGATTAATAAAATTAGATTAATAAAATTAGAGTAAAGGCCAAAATTGATCATGAACATATGGCCATTTTACAATTTTTGTCATAAACTTTCTCTTTTGAATTTTTTAGTCCTGTACATTTCAAATCGGATCACAATTGGTCCTGGACAAACTGTTCCGTTAAAAATTAACTGTCAATAAGTTTAATCCCGATTTTGACCAAATTAGATTTTTAATTCTGATTTTTTACTTCCAAATTATTTTAGTATATTTGTATGTGTATTTAGACAAGCTTCTTGTGAAATCCGAATGCCTGAGACGGAATCGCTTCTCTCATCGCTGTCAAAATCTCGGAAGCATAAGGTCTAATTCCCAGCGTCTCAGAAATGCACTTCGCCGCCAGCGTCGCCATCGCTCCAACTTCTCCCATATCCACCTCCCATCCTCGCAGCCTCGGATCCACCATCTCCGCCACGTTCCTCGCCGCCAGCCTCTTTCCGGTGGCGGGGCAGAACGCCTCAATTCCAGTAATCAGCTCCAAAACCACTACTCTGAAGCTGTAAACATCGTTCTTCCCCGGCGCCACCGCGGCGGAGAATCCGACGCTGGCCGATCCGAAATTGCAGAGCTTGCAATTGAGGTCGTCGTTGAGGAGGACATTGGAGGGCTTGATGTTGGCGTGGACGACGTGAGGGGAGCAGGCGTCGTAGAGGTACACGATTGCGGAAGCGAGCTGGAAGGCCACGACGACGCATTGGGTCCCCGTGAGGGGAGTGGTTTTGGAATCGTGGAGCTTGTGTTGTAAGGTGCCGTTGGGAACGAATTCCATGACTAGGGCAGATTGATGGTCGTCGTCTGCGTAGGCGAGGAGTTTGACGATGTTTGGGTGGCGGAGGTGGAGGAGGATTCGGAGCTCCTGCTTGAAGGCCTCGTGGAGGCGGTGGCCGGAGCAGTAGACTTTTATCAAATTAAATATATAAATGAATATTTATTAAAATATATTTCTGATTTTAAATGAATATTTACTAAAATAATTGGGGAATTAATTAGGGGGTAAAAAATTAGAAATTAAAGGTCTAATTTGGTCAAAATCAGGATTAAACCCGTTGACAGTTAGTTTTTAACGGATAAGTTAGTTCGGGACCAACTGTGATCCGATTTAAAATGTACAGGACCAAAAAATTCAAAAGATAAAGTTTATGACCAAAATCGTAAAATGACCATATATTCAGGACCAATTGGCCTTTACTCATAAAATTATAACAACAAATAATTCGACTTATATTTGAAATTATGATTCAAAGATATTAAATTGCTATACGCTATGTTTTTAATGTTGGGAGGCATGTGATTTGTCGAGAGTTAATAACTAATGAACTTCAAGTAAATGCATATTAAAGCAGCGTTTTATTTGAAATACACATTAAATACATAGGTCCGCTCTGAAGAATGAAGTTGGTTAAACACAAAGTAAGACCAATAACGACAGGAACATCCAAAAAACAAAGATGCATGAGTTTTATTTGAATTTTAAACTATACTTAAAAATAAACCTCCCAATTAATCAAGATTAATCAAGAGGAGAGGTTGAGAGATTTCCGAGTCGTTCTCTTCCTAAACAAAGCAAGTAGAAAACCCCATACACAAAAAAACAACAAAACCACAGCAAAAATTCCAAAACCTAATAATCACCCCTTTTCCTTTTCTTAACCACGTCGTCGTCGTCATCGGCCATACCAAAGGTATGCTTCACCGCGTCGGCCGCCCCCTGCGCGGCTCCCTTCACCTGCTCCCCGGTCTTCTGGAAGAATCCGCCGGGTGAATAGTGATTAAGGTGCTTGTTGTTGGAATGCAAAAGAGAGTGAATGTTTATTTTTTTAAATGGTTAATGGAGGAGAGAGAATGTTTATCGAGTATGTAGGGATAAGAGAGGAGAGCCACGTGTTCACCTGTGTGACACGTGTACGTGTGATTCAGCTTTTAGCTTTGTTTATTTTATTTTAGGATTTTTGGCCTTAAAAACTACAAACTTTCCCCGAATTTCGGTTTTTCTCATTAACTTTCAAATTTGTTTTTAAAACCACCAACTTTCGGTTCGTATGCAATTTCCCACGGCGGGTCAGCGGTGAATCCCGGCTTGCATACGTGTCATATTTAATCCTATTTGGCATATCAAGGGTTAGCTGGATCCTATTTAACAGAATTATGGTGATATGGAAATTAAATAAATTATAATTACTTAGACTAAATAAATAATAAACAAATAATAACAACTAAACAAAAGAAAACCCCCAAAACCTAGGGCTTTCTTCGTATTCCATCACACTTCTTCTTTCTCAAGTAAGCGGCTTTTCAAACCCTTTGGGATTTACAGTCGCGCTTCGATTGGAGAAGAAGGTGGAAAAGTTGGTCGGGTTTGTACTGGTATCGTCTCGAAGCGGCCAACAATGTCGCATAGGTGCGTTCTTTTTCCCTACATGGTCCTCACTTTTTAAGGGTTAAGAATCGAAATTATTCTCTTTGTTTGGTCTCGGTCCCCACCCACCTTCATTATTTTTCTGTTTCTCTCAGTCCCCACATGGTGAACATGTGACAAAGTTGGAGATTTTTTTTGTGCATTTGTGAACATGAGACAAAAACATAATTTATTGAGGGTTTTAGTTTCCATTTTTGTCCTTTTTGAAAGTTAGGGTTCGACTTTTGTGTTTGTGAACAGTGCATGTGCAAAGTTCTTTTTCAAAGTTAGGGTTCGACTTTTTGCAGAATTTATTTAGTGTTATTTTTTCTTTTTTGCAGGGATGATTTTAACATACTATTCTATCATGGTGGAAATATGGTGAAAGATGGTAAGTTGGAGCTATATATAGGGGGGATGCAACTACTAAACCTCACTTTGATGCAGATTAGTTTGGTTATTTTGATTTGGTTGATGAAATTAAGCAGTTGGGATATGATCAGTGGAGCAAGGTTACATTTAAGGTGCCAATGACTATGAAAATGGTAGACATGAAGGATGACAAAGATGTTATGCATATGTTGTCTTATCTTGAAATGAGAATATGTGTGTTACATGTGTACATTGTTGGTGGAGTTGTTGGTGGAGCACATGAAGTTGAATATAGTGATAGTGTTGTGGCAGGCAAGCAGGTTGATGGTGGTGAGGATGTGTCTGAGGGAAAATATGATGAGAGGGAGGCAGATGATGATGGGTGAGGATGAGAGGGATGGTGAGGATGAGGGGGACTATGAAGAAGAGGATGAGTATGAAGATGAGAGCTACCTTCCATCTATTGAAAGGGAAGGTGAAACAGATGATGACTCCAGCTTGGATGGATTCATATCAGATGATGATGAATTCATCAAGGCTAAAGACAAGTTTTAAGAAAGAAAAGTTGAGGGTTATAACTGATGATCTATTCAATGGTATTATTTCTAATACTGGGGTGACTAATACTACAGATGGATGTGGGGAATCAGACTTTGTAGATTCTGATGGTGATTTTGTTTCTGATTCAACTGATGAGGAGGATGTCCTAGCAAGGATTAGAGAAAGACATAAGAGGCATGTGTATAATCCTAAATGTGATCATAAGACATTGAAGTTACAGTTGGAATGAGATTTGTGGATGGATTCCAAGCTAGGGATGCTTTGACAAACAATGCCATTGAAAATGGTTAGGAAATACGCTTCAAAAGGGTCTGTAAGAACAAAGTGGAAGCTTCTTGCAAGAAACCATGTAAGTGGAATTGTTATGAGAGTTACAGTAACACCACTGGAGAATTTATGTTAAGAAGAGTGGAGTTTGAACATACCTGCCCTAGGAATATGAGAAGCAAAATAGTATCTGCAAACTGGATTGCTAAGAGGTATTTGAATGTGTTTAGGCTTAAGCTTGACACAACTGTTAAGGAACTGAGAGCAGACTTAGTGCAGAGGTTTGCACATGATGCATCCAGGTGGAAGTTGTACAATGCCAAGAGAAAGATAATTGAGTTGCTGACAGGCTTAGTGGAGGAGCATTATAGGAAGCTTTGGAGTTATGTCCTTGAGTTGATGAGGGTAGACAAAGAAGGTAGGTTTGAGGTTGATGTGGGTATTGGGTCTGTGTTCAAGGGTATTTACATTGGCTTTGGTGGTTTGAGGAAAGGATTTATGATGGGCTGCAGGAGAGTTATAGGACTGGATGGAGCATTTCTGAAGACATATTTAGGAGGTGCAATTCTGACAACAGTTGGAAGTGATGGGAACAATCAAATTTTTCCAATTGCATGGCCAGTTGTTCAGGTAGAAAATTAGGTTAATTGGAAATGGTTCTTAAGCATTTTGGCTGAAGATTTGAACTTGGGTGAATGTGTTAGAATCACAATCATTAGTGACCAGCAAAAGGTACATATTCAAACAAATTTAATGATTTTTATGAAGCTTAGAACTTTTAATAAAGTTACATTATTCTTGTTTAATTACATGGATTGGAGAATGCTGTTAAGGAATTCACTCCTATGGTCGAGCATAGAAATTGTGCAAGGCATGTGTATTCAAATTTGAAAAAGACTCACAAGGGCCCAACTCTGAAGGGTCTGTTCTGGCAAGTTGTGAGGAGCACATATGTAGAGGAATACCGTGCAACATGCAATGAATTTGAAAAGGAGCTTCCTGAAGCATTTGCTCTATTAATGACCAAAAACATCACCAGGTTTTGTAAGGCTTTCATTACTCCTATTCAGAAAAGTGATTCCATCTTGAATAATGTGTGTGAAAGCTTTAATGCATACATTGTTGATGCAAGGGCTAAGCATGTGATACATATGTTAGAGGACATTAGATCTTCCTTGATGGAGAGATGTTATAGGAAATTGCATGAGGTGCGTGACAATCATGATGTATTGTGTCCTATGATAAGAAAAAAGTGGAGGATTTGATATATAAAAGTCGTTATTGTATCACAACGCCTGCTTTAGGGGGTCAGTTTGAGGTGACTTTTGAAGAACATCGATTTGTTGTCACACCAGCCTTGAGATCTTGTGGGTGCAGGGTTTGGGATATTACAGGAATCCCTTGTATTCATGCTTGTTCAGTTATTACTTTCTTGAATGAAAAGGTTGAATCCTATGTGAGTGAGTACTACACTTTAGAGAAGTACAAAGTGGCTCACAACTTTGGCATTCCACCTTTAAACGGTGAGAATATGTGGCCTGAGGCAGAAGGATACTGATAAGGTTCCTTGTGAGGGAATCCTTCCATGTGCCCAAGAAATACCCAAAGTAGTGTTTGATCTCACTTTTTAGTTAAGATAAACAAAAATAAGTTGAGCTAGCCACAAAAACTAGGCTCAAAATGGATTTTGATGGAGAGAAAAGATGTGAGAAGAAAGTGTAAAGAGAGAGGAATCCTCTTTGGGAACCTATGACCTCCCTCAAAAAGATGAAGGCAATCCTAGGCTACTTTCACCCAAAGCAAATACTCCATTGGCTCCACATTCATGACTACACAACCATAAATGCATACCTATACTTGATCTAGTCTAATAAACATAAACCAAGCAACCCATAATGTAGGAATTTGGATAAAAATCTCACAAGGGAGATGCTCTCAAATGAGTCTTCAAAATAACATTCATCAAAGTCTCCAAATAAATGTCTCACAAATGGTATTTATATCTAGGGTTGGAAACCCAAGAAAAGGGCACAAAATAAGTGAAAAATTGGCCAAAACAGTGCCGACGCCCGACCGGGCGTTTAGAACACGGCAAATCGCCCGACCGGGCGAACTTTCTGCCTCAATTCTTAAAATCAGACAAAAACGCCCGACCGGGCGTTTTCAACATCTCAAAACGCTCGGTCACGCTTTCTCTCTGGAGTCACCCGCTCTTCAGCGCGCGCTTTTCATAAATTGGTCATAACTCTCTCCACTAAACTCCGATCGAGGCGTGGAACATACTCACGCGACCCTCTTTCGAAGACGAAGACATCGGTTGCCTTGGAAGAGAATTTGGACGTCATTTGATTTGTCAGATCACTGCTTGAATCAGACCCCAGCTACATCTTAGCTCCTTGTCATGGTCTTTTCATCGTTCTTGGACCCCAATCTACCCAAGGCTCTGGAGTACGAGTGACTCTTGAGGCTCGGAACTTGTGGTCGTATCATCATATCCTTCTTTGGAAGGATTTGTCCTCAAATCCGAGCGTTCTTCTTTCCTATCATCCTTGGGAGGCCATCCTTGGTCCCCAATCAACCCACGGCTCACGTCTTCGGAGTGACTCTTGATGCCCGGCATACGTGGTCATATCAGATACAAAGTCACCCCACCTCCGGCTAAGAAGATGCATGGCAGACCCAAGAAACTGAGGAAGAGAGAGCCACTGGAGAAGGATCCATCTAGGCCAAATAAACTTCGCAAAACATGTGTCATGACTTGTCAGAGATGCCTTCAGCAGGGGCACAATACTAGATCGTGCAAAAATGATCTAGTTGCAAAGCCATCAAAGGAGAAGGTACAATGCACTTCAATCCATTCAATATTGGATTTAATTTTGTGTTGTTCTTATTAGGGGAAGCCAGGGCACCCTCGAAAGGTGGTACCTGTAAACCAGCAACCACAAACACACTAGCAATGCCGAGCACGCCGGCAACAAGCACCCTCGGGATCTGAAGCACAGTCTGGCTTAGCAACCCAAGAGAGCCGTGTTTAGGCAGTCTATGGATGTTTATGATGGTTTTTTGATGAAGTGTGTTGGCAAACTTTAATGAGCCTTAAGTATTTTGGCAAACTTTGATCAGCCTTAAGTATTTTGACTTGGAAGAATATTTGTCCCATGACTTGTATTTTTGGGAACAATTGTGTTCTACTTTGATATCTACTTTGATGATGCATCTTACTACATTTTGATACATCTATTTTTGGTGTTCTACTTTTGTGTTTTATCTAAGTTTATGCACTCTAGATGTTTTATCTAAGTTTACAGGAAGCATTCTTTCGGAAATTGTTTGATGAGTTAGCTAAATTGTTGACGTCTAATAACAGTATAATGTGTGTGAAGAAAATTTTGTTTTGGTTCATTCTTAGATTGGTAAGGCTAAGATGATATAATCAATTTATGTCATGTGTTGTACTTTCCTTTCAAGATATAAGTTCATTCATTAGGAATTTAGGATGTAAAATTTGAGAAAGCTTATATTGTTATCTAATACTTTCTTCACTAATTGGAAAATAGGATGTCATTGGCAGCTTCAAAGCTTTTGAGATCAAACTTGTTGATAGAGTTTCTGTGTCCACAAAGGTGGAAAATTACCTTGAACCTGAACCTGCGAAACAAGATTTTATGAGCACAGATGCTTTGACATTAAAATTTGAGGATGTTGTTTTCTTAGAACCAGCATCATCTCCTGCTGCAAAGAAATCGAAGAAGGAAAAGAATCCCAAGCGACTCATACACAAACAAGATAAATCTAATTCGAACATAACATTAACATCCCAAACTAAGGTACCAAAATGCTACAAATTCACCATCATACATTACATAAACATTACCAAACACAAAAGAAAAGATCCTACATAAACATTACCAACCTACATAATGCAAATATCACACACAACAGGATCATCACTATCTGCAACTTTAGCACCTTTTTCCCTAATTTTTCAATCCTTAATTGAAGGGATTCACACTCTTCTTTCTTCAATTCACACTCTTCAATCTTTGCATTCAATTTCTCTTCAAGAGAAATAGCCTTCAAGTATTGACATCTCCATTTTTCTTCGCACTGGTCTCTTACTGCCCGGGTTCTTTGAAGTTCAATTTGTAGGCTTAACGGAGAAGAAGGTTCAATCCACCGAAAGAATTTACAGTCATATTTCTACAAAATTAAATCAAATCCATAAAATTCATGGTGTGTCAGCTTACAGCGGTGAAGTGGAGACGTAACAAATACCTTCCAAGAAGGACAACGGTAAAATCGTCTTCCTGGATTAGTATCAGTCCTCGACGTCCCAATCTCAGCACGAACTCCATGATTGCATATAACATATTCCCTATGATTCCAACTGAGGTTCAAGCTTGGTGTTTGTGAAGAAGACGACATCTCAAGCACCTAAGCAGCACCTAAGCTTCCGAACACCCAAACACCCAAATTTTTAGTTAAACTCATCGACAAACATCCAAAAACCCTAATTTGAAACCAAAATACCCAAAATAAGTTTAAAAAAAGCAAACAACACAAAAAATAAGAAAGCAATTATCAACCAAATCGGTCCAATAAACGCTGAATTGAAGAATACACCTACATGGAGTTGAAATCTCGAAGAAAATGCTCCAAATGAGGCTTAAATCGGGCTTAAATGCTCCAATAAATCATGATACGTGTTTTAAATTAGGGCGTGCATAAAACGACGCCGTTGCCCAGTCGTTTTTACAATTTCGTGCCGGAATTTAAGTGGAAATTGGGTATTCGGGTCGGGTTGGGAAATTGCATACGAACCGAAAGTTGGTTGTTTTAAAAACAAATTTAAAAGTTCAGGGGAAAAATCAAAATTCGGGGAAAGTTTGTAGTTTTTAAGGCCAAAAACCCTTCATTTTATGTATTTTATTATTAATTTATTTGTATAATAATTTATTAATTCTCCGTCCCAAAGTGAATGATGGGTAATTCCTTATTGGAAGAATATATGAATTCACACATATAATGACTCATTTTTGCAAATTGTCAAAATTTTCATTGGACTACGATTACAAATACGTAAGGAAAGTGGATGAATCCAAATAAGAAACAGTCACTTGGTAAAAAATGCTAAAAAAAGAAAGCGTTCAAGAAAATACATCAATTCATAAGTTGACAACATCATATTGATTTCATTGGAACAAATATACATTAGTCTCTGTATTAATATCTCTGAGCAATTCATCTCTTTCATCCAGTCAAAAATGCTGCAACTTTCTGCTTCAGCATTCAGAAGCTTGCAGAACAGCAGCTATGCCTCCACCAATTTTCCAAATACTATCAAACTTGGAATTCCTTTTTTTAGTTACCATCGTAGTCAATGACAAGATAATCCTACTCCAGCAATCAAAACAATCTCAGATAAAGCACGCCGATATATTAAGACAGAAATCCCTGTGAAAAGAGGAAGAAATCAGTAATCAAGTATTATCAAGATTCAAGGAGTCTCCATTGCAAATATCAATATTCAGAAAACATTGATTCTAAAGAGGAAGACATGTTCTCTACTTTTAGTTTCACTGGGGTTGAAACTTGAAACATGGAATCCTCACCAAAACTCATCTGGATGCAAAGAATGCTTAGACAGATGCAACTTGAAGTTAAGAACTGCATCATACAGAACTCACAAAGAACTTGTTTCAATATTCGGTAATAGAAAATTAGGCATGATGACCTAAGAAACTGTATTCCTTTAAACTGAGAATTTCTAAGCCAAAGAGGATTGATTGGACATAACAGAACCTGTCTAGAATAGATAAAGCCTTAATTTCATAGGATGTTAAAGCTAATAACACTTAATGATCAAGGTTTTGCATTGACTATGTCTTTTAGCATTATTGGCACATTGTTTAATATAACAAATATACACTGAATGATAACACTCGTAAACAACTTTCAATTTCTTACCTGAAGTGTGCATGTGAGATCACTACATATGGGACTATCTGCTGTTGCTTGTAGAACACAAATATCGGAGCATGTACTCATTAGATGAGCATGTATCTGCCAAATCTTGATGTAATGTGGTAACTGCCTTTTGCAAGGATTTCAGGGCAGGAAGCAGGTTTCTATTATTCTGCTGAATAGAACTTCCATGCGCTTTGCAGAGTTCCTGTCAGATAGAAGACAATCCAAAATCCAAAGGAAAACAGATCAGAA